>NW_028318008.1:732500-1032500 GCF_062004578.1 Staurois parvus | reverse complement strand
AATGTGCGGGAAGTGCTCTCCCTGTCTGTGTACACTGGGCATACAAGGCATAGACTGTAATGTGCGGGAAGTGTTCTCCCTGTCTGTGTACGCTGGACGTCCAATGCATAGACTGTAATGTGCGGGAAGTGTTCTCCCTGTCTGTGTACGCTGGGCGTCCATTGCATAGACTGTAATGTGCGGGAAGTGCTCTCATCTGTGTACGCTGGGCATCCAATACATGGACTGTAATGTGCGGGAAGTGCTCTCCCTGTCTGTGTACGCTGGGCGTCCAATGCATAGACTGTAATGTGCGGGAAGTGCTCTCCCTGTCTGTGTACACTGGGCATCCAATACAGGGACTGTAATGTGCGGGAAGTGCTCTCATCTGTGTACGCTGGGCATCCAATACATGGACTGTAATGTGCGGGAAGTGCTCTCCCTGTCTCTGTACACTGGGCGCCCAATGCATAGACTGTAATGTGCGGGAAGTGCTCTCCCTGTGTACACTGGGCATCCAATACAGGGACTGTAATGTGCGGGAAGTGCTCTACCTGTCTGTGTACGCTGGGCATCCAATGCATAGACTGTAATGTGTGGGAAGTGCTCTCCCTGTCTGTGTACGCTGGGCGTCCAATGCATAGACTGTAATGTGCGGGAAGTGTTCTCCCTGTCTGTGTACACTGGGTGTCCAATGCATAGACTGTAATGTGCGGGAAGTGCTCTCATCTGTGTACGCTGGGCATCCAATACATGGACTGTAATGTGCGGGAAGTGCTCTCCCTGTCTGTGTACGCTGGACGTCCAATGCATAGACTGTAATGTGCGGGAAGTGCTCTACCTGTCTGTGTACACTGGGCATCCAATACAGGGACTGTAATGTGCGGGAAGTGCTCTCATCTGTGTACGCTGGGCATCCAATACATGGACTGTAATGTGCGGGAAGTGCTCTCCCTGTCTGTGTACGCTGGGCGTCCAATGCATAGACTGTAATGTGCGGGAAGTGCTCTCCCTGTCTGTGTACACTGGGCATCCAATACAGGGACTGTAATGTGCGGGAAGTGCTCTCCCTGTCTGTGTACGCTGGGCGTCCAATGCATAGACTGTAATGTGCGGGAAGTGTTCTCCCTGTCTGTGTACGCTGGGCGTCCAATGCATAGACTGTAATGTGCGGGAAGTGCTCTCCCTGTCTGTGTACACTGGGCATACAAGGCATAGACTGTAATGTGCGGGAAGTGTTCTCCCTGTCTGTGTACGCTGGGCGTCCATTGCATAGACTGTAATGTGCGGGAAGTGCTCTCATCTCTGTACACTGGGCATCCAATAAATGGACTGTAATGTGCGGGAAGTGCTCTCCCTGTCTGTGTACACTGGGCATACAAGGCATAGACTGTAATGTGCGGGAAGTGTTCTCTCTGTCTGTGTACGCTGGACGTCCAATGCATAGACTGTAATGTGCGGGAAGTGTTCTCCCTGTCTGTGTACGCTGGGCGTCCATTGCATAGACTGTAATGTGCGGGAAGTGTTCTCATCTGTGTACGCTGGGCATCCAATAAATGGACTGTAATGTGCGGGAAGTGCTCTCCCTGTCTGTGTACGCTGGGCGTCCAATGCATAGACTGTAATGTGCGGGAAGTGCTCTCCCTGTCTGTGTACGCTGGGCGTCCAATGCATAGACTGTAATGTGCGGGAAGTGCTCTCCCTGTCTGTGTACGCTGGACGTCCAATGCATAGACTGTAATGTGCGGGAAGTGTTCTCCCTGTCTGTGTACGCTGGGCGTCCATTGCATAGACTGTAATGTGCGGGAAGTGTTCTCATCTGTGTACGCTGGGCATCCAATAAATGGACTGTAATGTGCGGGAAGTGCTCTCCCTGTCTGTGTACGCTGGGCGTCCAATGCATAGACTGTAATGTGCGGGAAGTGCTCTCCCTGTCTGTGTACACTGGGCATCCAATACAGGGACTGTAATGTGCGGGAAGTGCTCTACCTGTCTGTGTACGCTGGGCATCCAATGCATAGACTGTAATGTGTGGGAAGTGCTCTCCCTGTCTGTGTACACTGGGCGTCCAATGCATAGACTGTAATGTGCGGGAAGTGTTCTCATCTGTGTACGCTGGGCATCCAATACATGGACTGTAATGTGCGGGAAGTGCTCTCATCTGTGTACGCTGGGCATCCAATACATGGACTGTAATGTGCGGGAAGTGCTCTCCCTGTCTGTGTACGCTGGGCGTCCAATGCATAGACTGTAATGTGCGGGAAGTGCTCTCCCTGTCTGTGTACACTGGGCATCCAATACAGGGACTGTAATGTGCGGGAAGTGCTCTCCCTGTCCCTGTACACTGGGCGCCCAATGCATAGACTGTAATGTGCGGGAAGTGCTCTCCTTCTCTCTGTACACTGGGCGTCCAATGCATAGACTGTAATGTGCGGGAAGTGCTCTCCCTGTCTGTGTACACTGGGCGTACAATGCATAGACTGTAATGTGCGGGAAGTGTTCTCCCTGTCTGTGTACGCTGGGCGTCCAATGCATAGACTGTAATGTGCGGGAAGTGTTCTCCCTGTCTGTGTACGCTGGGCGTCCAATGCATAGACTGTAATGTGCGGGAAGTGCTCTCCCTGTCTGTGTACACTGGGCGTACAATGCATAGACTGTAATGTGCGGGAAGTGCTCTCCCTGTCTGTGTACACTGGGCATACAAGGCATAGACTGTAATGTGCGGGAAGTGTTCTCCCTGTCTGTGTACGCTGGGCGTCCATTGCATAGACTGTAATGTGCGGGAAGTGCTCTCATCTCTGTACACTGGGCATCCAATAAATGGACTGTAATGTGCGGGAAGTGCTCTCCCTGTCTGTGTACACTGGGCATACAAGGCATAGACTGTAATGTGCGGGAAGTGTTCTCCCTGTCTGTGTACGCTGGGCGTCCATTGCATAGACTGTAATGTGCGGGAAGTGCTCTCATCTGTGTACGCTGGGCATCCAATAAATGGACTGTAATGTGCGGGAAGTGCTCTCCCTGTCTGTGTACGCTGGGCGTCCAATGCATAGACTGTAATGTGCGGGAAGTGCTCTCCCTGTCTGTGTACACTGGGCATCCAATACAGGGACTGTAATGTGCGGGAAGTGCTCTACCTGTCTGTGTACGCTGGGCATCCAATGCATAGACTGTAATGTGCGGGAAGTGCTCTCCCTGTCTGTGTACGCTGGACGTCCAATGCATAGACTGTAATGTGCGGGAAGTGTTCTCATCTGTGTACACTGGGCGTCCAATGCATAGACTGTAATGTGCGGGAAGTGCTCTCCCTGTCTGTGTACACTGGGCATCCAATACAGGGACTGTAATGTGCGGGAAGTGCTCTCATCTGTGTACGCTGGGCATCCAATACAGGGACTGTAATGTGCGGGAAGTGCTCTCCCTGTCTCTGTACACTGGGCGCCCAATGCATAGACTGTAATGTGCGGGAAGTGCTCTCCTTCTCTCTGTACACTGGGCGTCCAATGCATAGACTGTAATGTGCGGGAAGTGCTCTCCCTGTCTGTGTACACTGGGCATACAAGGCATAGACTGTAATGTGCGGGAAGTGTTCTCCCTGTCTGTGTACGCTGGACGTCCAATGCATAGACTGTAATGTGCGGGAAGTGTTCTCCCTGTCTGTGTACGCTGGACGTCCAATGCATAGACTGTAATATGCGGGAAGTGCTCTCCCTGTCTGTGTACACTGGGCATCCAATACAGGGACTGTAATGTGCGGGAAGTGCTCTACCTGTCTGTGTACGCTGGGCGTCCAATGCATAGACTGTAATGTGCGGGAAGTGCTCTCCCTGTCTGTGTACACTGGGCGTCCAATGCATAGACTGTAATGTGCGGGAAGTGTTCTCCCTGTCTGTGTACGCTGGGCGTCCAATGCATAGACTGTAATGTGCGGGAAGTGTTCTCCCTGTCTGTGTACGCTGGGCGTCCAATGCATAGACTGTAATGTGCGGGAAGTGCTCTCCCTGTCTGTGTACACTGGGCATACAAGGCATAGACTGTAATGTGCGGGAAGTGTTCTCCCTGTCTGTGTACGCTGGGCGTCCATTGCATAGACTGTAATGTGCGGGAAGTGCTCTCATCTCTGTACACTGGGCATCCAATAAATGGACTGTAATGTGCGGGAAGTGCTCTCCCTGTCTGTGTACACTGGGCATACAAGGCATAGACTGTAATGTGCGGGAAGTGTTCTCCCTGTCTGTGTACGCTGGGCGTCCATTGCATAGACTGTAATGTGCGGGAAGTGCTCTCATCTGTGTACGCTGGGCATCCAATAAATGGACTGTAATGTGCGGGAAGTGCTCTCCCTGTCTGTGTACGCTGGGCGTCCAATGCATAGACTGTAATGTGCGGGAAGTGCTCTCCCTGTCTGTGTACACTGGGCATCCAATACAGGGACTGTAATGTGCGGGAAGTGCTCTACCTGTCTGTGTACGCTGGGCATCCAATGCATAGACTGTAATGTGCGGGAAGTGCTCTCCCTGTCTGTGTACGCTGGACGTCCAATGCATAGACTGTAATGTGCGGGAAGTGTTCTCATCTGTGTACGCTGGGCGTCCAATGCATAGACTGTAATGTGCGGGAAGTGCTCTCCCTGTCTGTGTACGCTGGGCGTCCAATGCATAGACTGTAATGTGCGGGAAGTGTTCTCATCTGTGTACGCTGGGCATCCAATACATGGACTGTAATGTGCGGGAAGTGCTCTCCCTGTCTGTGTACGCTGGGCGTCCAATGCATAGACTGTAATGTGCGGGAAGTGCTCTCCCTGTCTGTGTACACTGGGCATCCAATACAGGGACTGTAATGTGCGGGAAGTGCTCTCCCTGTCCCTGTACACTGGGCGCCCAATGCATAGACTGTAATGTGCGGGAAGTGCTCTCCTTCTCTCTGTACACTGGGCGTCCAATGCATAGACTGTAATGTGCGGGAAGTGCTCTCCCTGTCTGTGTACACTGGGCGTACAATGCATAGACTGTAATGTGCGGGAAGTGTTCTCCCTGTCTGTGTACGCTGGGCGTCCAATGCATAGACTGTAATGTGCGGGAAGTGTTCTCCCTGTCTGTGTACGCTGGGCGTCCAATGCATAGACTGTAATGTGCGGGAAGTGCTCTCCCTGTCTGTGTACACTGGGCGTACAATGCATAGACTGTAATGTGCGGGAAGTGCTCTCCCTGTCTGTGTACACTGGGCATACAAGGCATAGACTGTAATGTGCGGGAAGTGTTCTCCCTGTCTGTGTACGCTGGGCGTCCATTGCATAGACTGTAATGTGCGGGAAGTGCTCTCATCTCTGTACACTGGGCATCCAATAAATGGACTGTAATGTGCGGGAAGTGCTCTCCCTGTCTGTGTACACTGGGCATACAAGGCATAGACTGTAATGTGCGGGAAGTGTTCTCCCTGTCTGTGTACGCTGGGCGTCCATTGCATAGACTGTAATGTGCGGGAAGTGCTCTCATCTGTGTACGCTGGGCATCCAATAAATGGACTGTAATGTGCGGGAAGTGCTCTCCCTGTCTGTGTACGCTGGGCGTCCAATGCATAGACTGTAATGTGCGGGAAGTGCTCTCCCTGTCTGTGTACACTGGGCATCCAATACAGGGACTGTAATGTGCGGGAAGTGCTCTACCTGTCTGTGTACGCTGGGCATCCAATGCATAGACTGTAATGTGCGGGAAGTGCTCTCCCTGTCTGTGTACGCTGGACGTCCAATGCATAGACTGTAATGTGCGGGAAGTGTTCTCATCTGTGTACACTGGGCGTCCAATGCATAGACTGTAATGTGCGGGAAGTGCTCTCCCTGTCTGTGTACACTGGGCGTCCAATGCATAGACTGTAATGTGCGGGAAGTGTTCTCCCTGTCTGTGTACACTGGGCGTCCAATGCATAGACTGTAATGTGCGGGAAGTGCTCTCCCTGTCTGTGTACACTGGGCGTCCAATGCATAGACTGTAATGTGCGGGAAGTGTTCTCCCTGTCTGTGTACGCTGGGCATCCAATGCATAGACTGTAATGTGTGGGAAGTGTTCTCCCTGTCTGTGTACGCTGGGCGTCCAATGCATAGACTGTAATGTGCGGGAAGTGCTCTCCCTGTCTGTGTACGCTGGGCGCCCAATGCAAAGACTGTAATGTGCGGGAAGTGCTCTCATCTGTGTACGCTGGGCATCCAATGCATAGACTGTAATGTGCGGGAAGTGCTCTCATCTGTGTACGCTGGGCGTCCAATGCATAGACTGTAATGTGTGGGAAGTGTTCTCCCTGTCTGTGTACGCTGGGCGTCCAATGCATAGACTGTAATGTGTGGGAAGTGTTCTCCCTGTCTGTGTACGCTGGGCGTCCAATGCATAGACTGTAATGTGTGGGAAGTGTTCTCCCTGTCTGTGTACGCTGGGCGTCCAATGCATAGACTGTAATGTGTGGGAAGTGTTCTCCCTGTCTGTGTACACTGGGCGTCCAATACATGGACTGTAATGTGCGGGAAGTGCTCTCCCTGTCTGTGTACGCTGGGCGCCCAATGCATAGACTGTAATGTGCGGGAAGTGCTCTCATCTGTGTACGCTGGGCATCCAATACATGGACTGTAATGTGCGGGAAGTGCTCTCCCTGTCTGTGTACGCTGGGCATCCAATACAGGGACTGTAATGTGCGGGAAGTGCTCTCATCTGTGTACGCTGGGCATCCAATACATGGACTGTAATGTGCGGGAAGTGCTCTCCCTGTCTCTGTACACTGGGCGCCCAATGCATAGACTGTAATGTGCGGGAAGTGCTCTCCCTGTGTACACTGGGCGTCCAATGCATAGACTGTAATGTGCGGGAAGTGCTCTCATCTGTGTACGCTGGGCGTCCAATGCATAGACTGTAATGTGTGGGAAGTGTTCTCCCTGTCTGTGTACGCTGGGCGTCCAATGCATAGACTGTAATGTGTGGGAAGTGTTCTCCCTGTCTGTGTACGCTGGGCGTCCAATGCATAGACTGTAATGTGTGGGAAGTGTTCTCCCTGTCTGTGTACGCTGGGCGTCCAATGCATAGACTGTAATGTGTGGGAAGTGTTCTCCCTGTCTGTGTACACTGGGCGTCCAATACATGGACTGTAATGTGCGGGAAGTGCTCTCCCTGTCTGTGTACGCTGGGCGCCCAATGCATAGACTGTAATGTGCGGGAAGTGCTCTCATCTGTGTACGCTGGGCATCCAATACATGGACTGTAATGTGCGGGAAGTGCTCTCCCTGTCTGTGTACGCTGGGCATCCAATACAGGGACTGTAATGTGCGGGAAGTGCTCTCATCTGTGTACACTGGGCGTCCAATGCATAGACTGTAATGTGCGGGAAGTGCTCTCCCTGTGTACACTGGGCGTCCAATGCATAGACTGTAATGTGCGGGAAGTGTTCTCCTTGTCTCTGTACACTGGGCGCCCAATGCATAGACTGTAATGTGCGGGAAGTGCTCTCATCTGTGTACGCTGGGCATCCAATACATGGACTGTAATGTGCGGGAAGTGCTCTCCTTCTCTCTGTACACTGGGCGTCCAATGCATAGACTGTAATGTGCGGGACGTGCTCTCACTGTCTGTGTACACTGGGCGTACAATGCATAGACTGTAATGTGCGGGAAGTGCTCTCCCTGTCTGTGTACACTGGGCGTACAATGCATAGACTGTAATGTGCGGGAAGTGCTCTCCCTGTCTGTGTACACTGGGCATACAAGGCATAGACTGTAATGTGCGGGAAGTGTTCTCCCTGTCTGTGTACGCTGGACGTCCAATGCATAGACTGTAATGTGCGGGAAGTGTTCTCCCTGTCTGTGTACGCTGGGCGTCCATTGCATAGACTGTAATGTGCGGGAAGTGCTCTCATCTGTGTACGCTGGGCATCCAATACATGGACTGTAATGTGCGGGAAGTGCTCTCCCTGTCTGTGTACGCTGGGCGTCCAATGCATAGACTGTAATGTGCGGGAAGTGCTCTCCCTGTCTGTGTACACTGGGCATCCAATACAGGGACTGTAATGTGCGGGAAGTGCTCTCATCTGTGTACGCTGGGCATCCAATACATGGACTGTAATGTGCGGGAAGTGCTCTCCCTGTCTCTGTACACTGGGCGCCCAATGCATAGACTGTAATGTGCGGGAAGTGCTCTCCCTGTGTACACTGGGCATCCAATACAGGGACTGTAATGTGCGGGAAGTGCTCTACCTGTCTGTGTACGCTGGGCATCCAATGCATAGACTGTAATGTGTGGGAAGTGCTCTCCCTGTCTGTGTACGCTGGGCGTCCAATGCATAGACTGTAATGTGCGGGAAGTGTTCTCCCTGTCTGTGTACACTGGGTGTCCAATGCATAGACTGTAATGTGCGGGAAGTGCTCTCATCTGTGTACGCTGGGCATCCAATACATGGACTGTAATGTGCGGGAAGTGCTCTCCCTGTCTGTGTACGCTGGACGTCCAATGCATAGACTGTAATGTGCGGGAAGTGCTCTACCTGTCTGTGTACACTGGGCATCCAATACAGGGACTGTAATGTGCGGGAAGTGCTCTCATCTGTGTACGCTGGGCATCCAATACATGGACTGTAATGTGCGGGAAGTGCTCTCCCTGTCTGTGTACGCTGGGCGTCCAATGCATAGACTGTAATGTGCGGGAAGTGCTCTCCCTGTCTGTGTACACTGGGCATCCAATACAGGGACTGTAATGTGCGGGAAGTGCTCTCCCTGTCTGTGTACGCTGGGCGTCCAATGCATAGACTGTAATGTGCGGGAAGTGTTCTCCCTGTCTGTGTACGCTGGGCGTCCAATGCATAGACTGTAATGTGCGGGAAGTGCTCTCCCTGTCTGTGTACACTGGGCATACAAGGCATAGACTGTAATGTGCGGGAAGTGTTCTCCCTGTCTGTGTACGCTGGGCGTCCATTGCATAGACTGTAATGTGCGGGAAGTGCTCTCATCTCTGTACACTGGGCATCCAATAAATGGACTGTAATGTGCGGGAAGTGCTCTCCCTGTCTGTGTACACTGGGCATACAAGGCATAGACTGTAATGTGCGGGAAGTGTTCTCTCTGTCTGTGTACGCTGGACGTCCAATGCATAGACTGTAATGTGCGGGAAGTGTTCTCCCTGTCTGTGTACGCTGGGCGTCCATTGCATAGACTGTAATGTGCGGGAAGTGTTCTCATCTGTGTACGCTGGGCATCCAATAAATGGACTGTAATGTGCGGGAAGTGCTCTCCCTGTCTGTGTACGCTGGGCGTCCAATGCATAGACTGTAATGTGCGGGAAGTGCTCTCCCTGTCTGTGTACGCTGGGCGTCTAATGCATAGACTGTAATGTGCGGGAAGTGCTCTCCCTGTCTGTGTACGCTGGACGTCCAATGCATAGACTGTAATGTGCGGGAAGTGTTCTCCCTGTCTGTGTACGCTGGGCGTCCATTGCATAGACTGTAATGTGCGGGAAGTGTTCTCATCTGTGTACGCTGGGCATCCAATAAATGGACTGTAATGTGCGGGAAGTGCTCTCCCTGTCTGTGTACGCTGGGCGTCCAATGCATAGACTGTAATGTGCGGGAAGTGCTCTCCCTGTCTGTGTACACTGGGCATCCAATACAGGGACTGTAATGTGCGGGAAGTGCTCTACCTGTCTGTGTACGCTGGGCATCCAATGCATAGACTGTAATGTGTGGGAAGTGCTCTCCCTGTCTGTGTACGCTGGGCGTCCAATGCATAGACTGTAATGTGCGGGAAGTGTTCTCATCTGTGTACGCTGGGCATCCAATACATGGACTGTAATGTGCGGGAAGTGCTCTCATCTGTGTACGCTGGGCATCCAATACATGGACTGTAATGTGCGGGAAGTGCTCTCCCTGTCTGTGTACGCTGGGCGTCCAATGCATAGACTGTAATGTGCGGGAAGTGCTCTCCCTGTCTGTGTACACTGGGCATCCAATACAGGGACTGTAATGTGCGGGAAGTGCTCTCCCTGTCCCTGTACACTGGGCGCCCAATGCATAGACTGTAATGTGCGGGAAGTGCTCTCCCTGTCTGTGTACACTGGGCGTACAATGCATAGACTGTAATGTGCGGGAAGTGTTCTCCCTGTCTGTGTACGCTGGGCGTCCAATGCATAGACTGTAATGTGCGGGAAGTGTTCTCCCTGTCTGTGTACGCTGGGCGTCCAATGCATAGACTGTAATGTGCGGGAAGTGCTCTCCCTGTCTGTGTACACTGGGCGTACAATGCATAGACTGTAATGTGCGGGAAGTGCTCTCCCTGTCTGTGTACACTGGGCATACAAGGCATAGACTGTAATGTGCGGGAAGTGTTCTCCCTGTCTGTGTACGCTGGGCGTCCATTGCATAGACTGTAATGTGCGGGAAGTGCTCTCATCTCTGTACACTGGGCATCCAATAAATGGACTGTAATGTGCGGGAAGTGCTCTCCCTGTCTGTGTACACTGGGCATACAAGGCATAGACTGTAATGTGCGGGAAGTGTTCTCCCTGTCTGTGTACGCTGGGCGTCCATTGCATAGACTGTAATGTGCGGGAAGTGCTCTCATCTGTGTACGCTGGGCATCCAATAAATGGACTGTAATGTGCGGGAAGTGCTCTCCCTGTCTGTGTACGCTGGGCGTCCAATGCATAGACTGTAATGTGCGGGAAGTGCTCTCCCTGTCTGTGTACACTGGGCATCCAATACAGGGACTGTAATGTGCGGGAAGTGCTCTACCTGTCTGTGTACGCTGGGCATCCAATGCATAGACTGTAATGTGCGGGAAGTGCTCTCCCTGTCTGTGTACGCTGGACGTCCAATGCATAGACTGTAATGTGCGGGAAGTGTTCTCATCTGTGTACACTGGGCGTCCAATGCATAGACTGTAAAGTGCGGGAAGTGCTCTCCCTGTCTGTGTACACTGGGCATCCAATACAGGGACTGTAATGTGCGGGAAGTGCTCTCATCTGTGTACGCTGGGCATCCAATACATGGACTGTAATGTGCGGGAAGTGCTCTCCCTGTCTGTGTACGCTGGGCGTCCAATGCATAGACTGTAATGTGCGGGAAGTGCTCTCCCTGTCTGTGTACACTGGGCATCCAATACAGGGACTGTAATGTGCGGGAAGTGCTCTCCCTGTCTCTGTACACTGGGCGCCCAATGCATAGACTGTAATGTGCGGGAAGTGCTCTCCTTCTCTCTGTACACTGGGCGTCCAATGCATAGACTGTAATGTGCGGGAAGTGCTCTCCCTGTCTGTGTACACTGGGCATACAAGGCATAGACTGTAATGTGCGGGAAGTGTTCTCCCTGTCTGTGTACGCTGGACGTCCAATGCATAGACTGTAATGTGCGGGAAGTGTTCTCCCTGTCTGTGTACGCTGGACGTCCAATGCATAGACTGTAATATGCGGGAAGTGCTCTCCCTGTCTGTGTACACTGGGCATCCAATACAGGGACTGTAATGTGCGGGAAGTGCTCTACCTGTCTGTGTACGCTGGGCGTCCAATGCATAGACTGTAATGTGCGGGAAGTGCTCTCCCTGTCTGTGTACACTGGGCGTCCAATGCATAGACTGTAATGTGCGGGAAGTGTTCTCCCTGTCTGTGTACGCTGGGCGTCCAATGCATAGACTGTAATGTGCGGGAAGTGTTCTCCCTGTCTGTGTACGCTGGGCGTCCAATGCATAGACTGTAATGTGCGGGAAGTGCTCTCCCTGTCTGTGTACACTGGGCATACAAGGCATAGACTGTAATGTGCGGGAAGTGTTCTCCCTGTCTGTGTACGCTGGGCGTCCATTGCATAGACTGTAATGTGCGGGAAGTGCTCTCATCTCTGTACACTGGGCATCCAATAAATGGACTGTAATGTGCGGGAAGTGCTCTCCCTGTCTGTGTACACTGGGCATACAAGGCATAGACTGTAATGTGCGGGAAGTGTTCTCCCTGTCTGTGTACGCTGGGCGTCCATTGCATAGACTGTAATGTGCGGGAAGTGCTCTCATCTGTGTACGCTGGGCATCCAATAAATGGACTGTAATGTGCGGGAAGTGCTCTCCCTGTCTGTGTACGCTGGGCGTCCAATGCATAGACTGTAATGTGCGGGAAGTGCTCTCCCTGTCTGTGTACACTGGGCATCCAATACAGGGACTGTAATGTGCGGGAAGTGCTCTACCTGTCTGTGTACGCTGGGCATCCAATGCATAGACTGTAATGTGCGGGAAGTGCTCTCCCTGTCTGTGTACGCTGGACGTCCAATGCATAGACTGTAATGTGCGGGAAGTGTTCTCATCTGTGTACGCTGGGCGTCCAATGCATAGACTGTAATGTGCGGGAAGTGCTCTCCCTGTCTGTGTACGCTGGGCGTCCAATGCATAGACTGTAATGTGCGGGAAGTGTTCTCATCTGTGTACGCTGGGCATCCAATACATGGACTGTAATGTGCGGGAAGTGCTCTCATCTGTGTACGCTGGGCATCCAATACATGGACTGTAATGTGCGGGAAGTGCTCTCCCTGTCTGTGTACGCTGGGCGTCCAATGCATAGACTGTAATGTGCGGGAAGTGCTCTCCCTGTCTGTGTACACTGGGCATCCAATACAGGGACTGTAATGTGCGGGAAGTGCTCTCCCTGTCCCTGTACACTGGGCGCCCAATGCATAGACTGTAATGTGCGGGAAGTGCTCTCCTTCTCTCTGTACACTGGGCGTCCAATGCATAGACTGTAATGTGCGGGAAGTGCTCTCCCTGTCTGTGTACACTGGGCGTACAATGCATAGACTGTAATGTGCGGGAAGTGTTCTCCCTGTCTGTGTACGCTGGGCGTCCAATGCATAGACTGTAATGTGCGGGAAGTGTTCTCCCTGTCTGTGTACGCTGGGCGTCCAATGCATAGACTGTAATGTGCGGGAAGTGCTCTCCCTGTCTGTGTACACTGGGCGTACAATGCATAGACTGTAATGTGCGGGAAGTGCTCTCCCTGTCTGTGTACACTGGGCATACAAGGCATAGACTGTAATGTGCGGGAAGTGTTCTCCCTGTCTGTGTACGCTGGGCGTCCATTGCATAGACTGTAATGTGCGGGAAGTGCTCTCATTTCTGTACACTGGGCATCCAATAAATGGACTGTAATGTGCGGGAAGTGCTCTCCCTGTCTGTGTACACTGGGCATACAAGGCATAGACTGTAATGTGCGGGAAGTGTTCTCCCTGTCTGTGTACGCTGGGCGTCCATTGCATAGACTGTAATGTGCGGGAAGTGCTCTCATCTGTGTACGCTGGGCATCCAATAAATGGACTGTAATGTGCGGGAAGTGCTCTCCCTGTCTGTGTACGCTGGGCGTCCAATGCATAGACTGTAATGTGCGGGAAGTGCTCTCCCTGTCTGTGTACACTGGGCATCCAATACAGGGACTGTAATGTGCGGGAAGTGCTCTACCTGTCTGTGTACGCTGGGCATCCAATGCATAGACTGTAATGTGCGGGAAGTGCTCTCCCTGTCTGTGTACGCTGGACGTCCAATGCATAGACTGTAATGTGCGGGAAGTGTTCTCATCTGTGTACACTGGGCGTCCAATGCATAGACTGTAATGTGCGGGAAGTGCTCTCCCTGTCTGTGTACACTGGGCATCCAATACAGGGACTGTAATGTGCGGGAAGTGCTCTCATCTGTGTACGCTGGGCATCCAATACATGGACTGTAATGTGCGGGAAGTGCTCTCCCTGTCTGTGTACGCTGGGCGTCCAATGCATAGACTGTAATGTGCGGGAAGTGCTCTACCTGTCTGTGTACACTGGGCATCCAATACAGGGACTGTAATGTGCGGGAAGTGCTCTCCCTGTCTCTGTACACTGGGCGCCCAATGCATAGACTGTAATGTGCGGGAAGTGCTCTCCCTGTCTGTGTACACTGGGCATACAAGGCATAGACTGTAATGTGCGGGAAGTGTTCTCCCTGTCTGTGTACGCTGGACGTCCAATGCATAGACTGTAATATGCGGGAAGTGCTCTCCCTGTCTGTGTACACTGGGCATCCAATACAGGGACTGTAATGTGCGGGAAGTGCTCTACCTGTCTGTGTACGCTGGGCGTCCAATGCATAGACTGTAATGTGCGGGAAGTGCTCTCCCTGTCTGTGTACACTGGGCGTCCAATGCATAGACTGTAATGTGCGGGAAGTGTTCTCCCTGTCTGTGTACGCTGGGCGTCCAATGCATAGACTGTAATGTGCGGGAAGTGCTCTCCCTGTCTGTGTACACTGGGCATACAAGGCATAGACTGTAATGTGCGGGAAGTGTTCTCCCTGTCTGTGTACGCTGGGCGTCCATTGCATAGACTGTAATGTGCGGGAAGTGCTCTCATCTCTGTACACTGGGCATCCAATAAATGGACTGTAATGTGCGGGAAGTGCTCTCCCTGTCTGTGTACACTGGGCATACAAGGCATAGACTGTAATGTGCGGGAAGTGTTCTCCCTGTCTGTGTACGCTGGGCGTCCATTGCATAGACTGTAATGTGCGGGAAGTGCTCTCATCTGTGTACGCTGGGCATCCAATAAATGGACTGTAATGTGCGGGAAGTGTTCTCCCTGTCTGTGTACGCTGGGCGTCCAATGCATAGACTGTAATGTGCGGGAAGTGCTCTCCCTGTCTGTGTACACTGGGCATCCAATACAGGGACTGTAATGTGCGGGAAGTGCTCTACCTGTCTGTGTACGCTGGGCATCCAATGCATAGACTGTAATGTGCGGGAAGTGCTCTCCCTGTCTGTGTACGCTGGACGTCCAATGCATAGACTGTAATGTGCGGGAAGTGTTCTCATCTGTGTACGCTGGGCGTCCAATGCATAGACTGTAATGTGCGGGAAGTGCTCTCCCTGTCTGTGTACACTGGGCATCCAATACAGGGACTGTAATGTGCGGGAAGTGCTCTCATCTGTGTACGCTGGGCATCCAATACATGGACTGTAATGTGCGGGAAGTGCTCTCCCTGTCTGTGTACGCTGGGCGTCCAATGCATAGACTGTAATGTGCGGGAAGTGCTCTCCCTGTCTGTGTACACTGGGCATCCAATACAGGGACTGTAATGTGCGGGAAGTGCTCTCCCTGTCTCTGTACACTGGGCGCCCAATGCATAGACTGTAATGTGCGGGAAGTGCTCTCCTTCTCTCTGTACACTGGGCGTCCAATGCATAGACTGTAATGTGCGGGAAGTGCTCTCCCTGTCTGTGTACACTGGGCATACAAGGCATAGACTGTAATGTGCGGGAAGTGTTCTCCCTGTCTGTGTACGCTGGACGTCCAATGCAGGGACTGTAATGTGCGGGAAGTGCTCTACCTGTCTGTGTACGCTGGGCGTCCAATGCATAGACTGTAATGTGCGGGAAGTGCTCTCCCTGTCTGTGTACGCTGGACGTCCAATGCATAGACTGTAATGTGCGGGAAGTGTTCTCATCTGTGTACGCTGGGCGTCCAATGCATAGACTGTAATGTGCGGGAAGTGCTCTCCCTGTCTGTGTACACTGGGCATCCAATACAGGGACTGTAATGTGCGGGAAGTGCTCTCATCTGTGTACGCTGGGTATCCAATACATGGACTGTAATGTGCGGGAAGTGCTCTCCCTGTCTGTGTACACTGGGCATCCAATACAGGGACTGTAATGTGCGGGAAGTGCTCTCCCTGTCTCTGTACACTGGGCGTCCAATGCATAGACTGTAATGTGCGGGAAGTGTTCTCCCTGTCTGTGTACGCTGGGCGTCCAATGCATAGACTGTAATGTGCGGGAAGTGCTCTCATCTGTGTACATTGGGCATCCAATGCATAGACTGTAATGTGCGGGAAGTGCTCTCCCTGTCTGTGTACACTGGGCATCCAATGCATAGACTGTAATGTGCGGGAAGTGCTCTCATCTGTGTACATTGGGCATCCAATGCATAGACTGTAATGTGCGGGAAGTGCTCTCCCTGTCTGTGTACACTGGGCATCCAATACAGGGACTGTAAAGTGCGGGAAGTGCTCTCATCTGTGTACGCTGGGCATCCAATACATGGACTGTAATGTGCGGGAAGTGCTCTCCCTGTCTGTGTACGCTGGGCGTCCAATGCATAGACTGTAATGTGCGGGAAGTGCTCTCCTTGTCTCTGTACACTGGGCGTCCAATGCATAGACTGTAATGTGCGGGAAGTGCTCTCCCTGTCTGTGTACACTGGGCGTCCAATGCATAGACTGTAATGTGCGGGAAGTGCTCTCATCTGTGTACATTGGGCATCCAATGCATAGACTGTAATGTGCGGGAAGTGCTCTCCCTGTCTGTGTACACTGGGCGTACAAGGCATAGACTGTAATGTGCGGGAAGTGTTCTCCCTGTCTGTGTACGCTGTACGTCCAATGCATAGACTGTAATGTGCGGGAAGTGCTCTCCCTGTCTGTGTACACTGGGCGTCCAATACAGGGACTGTAATGTGCGGGAAGTGCTCTACCTGTCTGTGTACACTGGGCATACAAGGCATAGACTGTAATGTGCGGGAAGTGTTCTCCCTGTCAGTGTACGCTGGGCATCCAATGCATAGACTGTAATGTGCGGGAAGTGCTCTCCCTGTCTGTGTACGCTGGGCGTCCAATGCATAGACTGTAATGTGCGGGAAGTGCTCTCCTTGTCTCTGTACACTGGGCGTCCAATGCATAGACTGTAATGTGCGGGAAGTGCTCTCCCTGTCTGTGTACACTGGGCGTCCAATGCATAGACTGTAATGTGCGGGAAGTGCTCTCATCTGTGTACATTGGGCATCCAATGCATAGACTGTAATGTGCGGGAAGTGCTCTCCCTGTCTGTGTACGCTGGGCGTACAAGGCATAGACTGTAATGTGCGGGAAGTGTTCTCCCTGTCTGTGTACGCTGGACGTCCAATGCATAGACTGTAATGTGCGGGAAGTGCTCTCCCTGTCTGTGTACACTGGGCGTCCAATACAGGGACTGTAATGTGCGGGAAGTGCTCTACCTGTCTGTGTACACTGGGCATACAAGGCATAGACTGTAATGTGCGGGAAGTGTTCTCCCTGTCAGTGTACGCTGGGCATCCAATGCATAGACTGTAATGTGCGGGAAGTGCTCTCCCTGTCTGTGTACGCTGGGCGTCCAATGCATAGACTGTAATGTGCGGGAAGTGTTCTCATCTGTGTACGCTGGGCATCCAATACATGGACTGTAATGTGCGGGAAGTGCTCTCCCTGTCTGTGTACGCTGGGCGCCCAATGCATAGACTGTAATGTGCGGGAAGTGCTCTCATCTGTGTATGCTGGGCATCCAATGCATAGACTGTAATGTGCGGGAAGTGCTCTCATCTGTGTACATTGGGCATCCAATGCATAGACTGTAATGTGCGGGAAGTGCTCTCCCTGTCTGTGTACACTGGGCGTCCAATACAGGGACTGTAATGTGCGGGAAGTGCTCTACCTGTCTGTGTACACTGGGCATACAAGGCATAGACTGTAATGTGCGGGAAGTGTTCTCCCTGTCAGTGTACGCTGGGCATCCAATGCATAGACTGTAATGTGCGGGAAGTGCTCTCCCTGTCTGTGTACGCTGGGCGTCCAATGCATAGACTGTAATGTGCGGGAAGTGCTCTCCTTGTCTCTGTACACTGGGCGTCCAATGCATAGACTGTAATGTGCGGGAAGTGCTCTCCCTGTCTGTGTACACTGGGCGTCCAATGCATAGACTGTAATGTGCGGGAAGTGCTCTCATCTGTGTACATTGGGCATCCAATGCATAGACTGTAATGTGCGGGAAGTGCTCTCCTTCTCTCTGTACACTGGGCGTCCAATGCATAGACTGTAATGTGCGGGAAGTGCTCTCCCTGTCTGTGTACGCTGGGCGTCCAATGCATAGACTGTAATGTGCGGGAAGTGTTCTCCCTGTCTGTGTACGCTGGGCGTCCAATGCATAGACTGTAATGTGCGGGAAGTGCTCTCATCTGTGTACATTGGGCATCCAATGCATAGACTGTAATGTGCGGGAAGTGCTCTCCCTGTCTGTGTACACTGGGCATACAAGGCATAGACTGTAATGTGCGGGAAGTGTTCTCCCTGTCTGTGTACGCTGGACGTCCAATGCATAGACTGTAATGTGCGGGAAGTGTTCTCATCTGTGTACGCTGGGCGTCCAATGCATAGACTGTAATGTGCGGGAAGTGCTCTCCCTGTCTGTGTACGCTGGGCGTCCAATGCATAGACTGTAATGTGTGGGAAGTGCTCTCATCTGTGTACGCTGGGCGTCCAATGCATAGACTGTAATGTGCGGGAAGTGCTCTCATCTGTGTACATTGGGCATCCAATGCATAGACTGTAATGTGCGGGAAGTGCTCTCCCTGTCTGTGTACACTGGGCGTCCAATACAGGGACTGTAATGTGCGGGAAGTGCTCTACCTGTCTGTGTAAACTGGGCATACAAGGTATAGACTGTAATGTGCGGGAAGTGTTCTCCCTGTCAGTGTACGCTGGGCATCCAATGCATAGACTGTAATGTGTGGGAAGTGCTCTCCCTGTCTGTGTACGCTGGGCGTCCAATGCATAGACTGTAATGTGCGGGAAGTGTTCTCATCTGTGTACGCTGGGCATCCAATAAATGGACTGTAATGTGCGGGAAGTGCTCTCCCTGTCTGTGTACGCTGGACGTCCAATGCATAGACTGTAATGTGCGGGAAGTGTTCTCCCTGTCTGTGTACGCTGGACGTCCAATGCATAGACTGTAATGTGCGGAAAGTGCTCTCCCTGTCTGTGTACGCTGGACGTCCAATGCATAGACTGTAATGTGCGGGAAGTGTTCTCATCTGTGTACGCTGGGCGTCCAATGCATAGACTGTAATGTGCGGGAAGTGTTCTCATCTGTGTACATTGGGCATCCAATACAGGGACTGTAATGTGCGGGAAGTGCTCTCCCTGTCTGTGTACGCTGGGCGTCCAATGCATAGACTGTAATGTGTGGGAAGTGCTCTCATCTGTGTACGCTGGGCGTCCAATGCATAGACTGTAATGTGCGGGAAGTGCTCTCATCTGTGTACATTGGGCATCCAATGCATAGACTGTAATGTGCGGGAAGTGCTCTCCCTGTCTGTGTACACTGGGCGTCCAATACAGGGACTGTAATGTGCGGGAAGTGCTCTACCTGTCTGTGTACACTGGGCATACAAGGTATAGACTGTAATGTGCGGGAAGTGTTCTCCCTGTCAGTGTACGCTGGGCATCCAATGCATAGACTGTAATGTGTGGGAAGTGCTCTCCCTGTCTGTGTACGCTGGGCGTCCAATGCATAGACTGTAATGTGCGGGAAGTGTTCTCATCTGTGTACGCTGGGCATCCAATAAATGGACTGTAATGTGCGGGAAGTGCTCTCCCTGTCTGTGTACGCTGGGCGTCCATTGCATAGACTGTAATGTGCGGGAAGTGTTCTCATCTGTGTACGCTGGGCGTCCAATGCATAGACTGTAATGTGCGGGAAGTGTTCTCCCTGTCAGTGTACGCTGGGCGTCCAATGCATAGACTGTAATGTGCGGGAAGTGTTCTCATCTGTGTACGCTGGGCATCCAATAAATGGACTGTAATGTGCGGGAAGTGCTCTCCCTGTCTGTGTACACTGGGCATACAAGGCATAGACTGTAATGTGCGGGAAGTGCTCTCATCTGTGTACGCTGGGCATCCAATGCATAGACTGTAATGTGCGGGAAGTGCTCTTCCTCTGTGTACGCTGGGCTTTCAATGCGTAGACTGTAATGTGCGGGAAGTGCTCTCATCTGTGTACACTGGGCATCCAATGCATAGACTGTAATGTGCGGGAAGTGCTCTAACTGTCTGTGTACACTGGGCAGCCAATGCATAGACTGTAATGTGCGGGAAGTGTTCTCCCTGTCAGTGTACGCTGGGCATACAAGGCATAGACTGTAATGTGCGGGAAGTGTTCTCCCTGTCAGTGTACGCTGGGCATACAATGCATAGACTGTAATGTGTGGGAAGTGCTCTCCCTGTCTGTGTATGCTGGGCGTCCATTGCATAGACTGTAATGTGCGGGAAGTGTTCTCCCTGTCTGTGTACGCTGGGCGTCCATTGCATAGACTGTAATGTGCGGGAAGTGTTCTCATCTGTGTACGCTGGGCGTCCAATGCATAGACTGTAATGTGCGGGAAGTGCTCTCCCTGTCTGTGTACACTGGGCATCCAATACAGGGACTGTAATGTGCGGGAAGTGCTCTACCTGTCTGTGTACACTGGGCATACAAGGCATAGACTGTAATGTGCGGGAAGTGTTCTCCCTGTCAGTGTACGCTGGGCGTCCAATGCATAGACTGTAATGTGCGGGAAGTGTTCTCATCTGTGTACGCTGGGCATCCAATAAATGGACTGTAATGTGCGGGAAGTGCTCTCCCTGTCTGTGTACGCTGGGCGTCCAATGCATAGACTGTAATGTGCGGGAAGTGTTCTCATCTGTGTACGCTGGGCATCCAATGCATAGACTGTAATGTGCGGGAAGTGCTCTCCCTGTCTGTGTACACTGGGCATCCAATACAGGGACTGTAATGTGCGGGAAGTGCTCTACCTGTCTGTGTACAGGTATGCCTTGTATGCCCAGTCTGTAATGTGCGGGAAGTGTTCTCCCTGTCAGTGTACGCTGGGCATCCAATGCATAGACTGTAATGTGTGGGAAGTGCTCTCCCTGTCTGTGTACGCTGGGCGTCCAATGCATAGACTGTAATGTGTGGGAAGTGTTCTCCCTGTCTGTGTACGCTGGACGTCCAATGCATAGAAGTGTTCTCCCTGTCTGTGTACGCTGGGCGTCCAATGCATAGACTGTAATGTGCGGGAAGTGTTCTCATCTGTGTACGCTGGGCGTCCAATGCATAGACTGTAATGTGCGGGAAGTGCTCTCCCTGTCTGTGTACGCTGGGCATACAAGGCATAGACTGTAATGTGCGGGACGTGTTCTCCCTGTCAGTGTACGCTGGGCGTCCAATAAATGGACTGTTATTTGCGGGAAGTGCTCTCCCTGTCTGTGTACGCTGGGCGTCCAATGCATAGACTGTAATGTGCGGGAAGTGTTCTCATCTGTGTACGCTGGGCGTCCAATGCATAGACTGTAATGTGCGGGAAGTGCTCTCCCTGTCTGTGTACACTGGGCATCCAATACAGGGACTGTAATGTGCGGAAAGTGCTCTACCTGTCTGTGTACACTGGGCATACAAGGCATAGACTGTAATGTGCGGGAAGTGTTCTCCCTGTCAGTGTACGCTGGGCATCCAATGCATAGACTGTAATGTGTGGGAAGTGCTCTCCCTGTCTGTGTACGCTGGGCGTCCAATGCATAGACTGTAATGTGCGGGAAGTGTTCTCATCTGTGTACGCTGGGCATCCAATACATGGACTGTAATGTGCGGGAAGTGCTCTCCCTGTCTGTGTACGCTGGACGTCCAATGCATAGACTGTAATGTGCGGGAAGTGTTCTCCCTGTCTGTGTACGCTGGGCGTCCAATGCATAGACTGTAATGTGTGGGAAGTGCTCTCATCTGTGTACGCTGGGCGTCCAATGCATAGACTGTAATGTGTGGGAAGTGCTCTCATCTGTGTACGCTGGGCATCCAATACATGGACTGTAATGTGCGGGAAGTGCTCTCCCTGTCTGTGTACGCTGGGCGTCCAATGCATAGACTGTAATGTGCGGGAAGTGCTCTCCCTGTCTGTGTACGCTGGGCGTCCAATGCATAGACTGTAATGTGCGGGAAGTGTTCTCATCTGTGTACGCTGGGCGTCCAGTGCATAGACTGTAATGTGCGGGAAGTGCTCTCCCTGTCTGTGTACACTGGGCATCCAATACAGGGACTGTAATGTGCGGGAAGTGCTCTCATCTGTGTACACTGGGCATCCAATACAGGGACTGTAATGTGCGGGAAGTGCTCTCATCTGTGTACGCTGGGCATCCAATACATAGACTGTAATGTGCGGGAAGTGCTCTCCTTCTCTCTGTACACTGGGCGTCCAATGCATAGACTGTAATGTGCGGGAAGTGCTCTCCCTGTCTGTGTACACTGGGCATCCAATACAGGGACTGTAATGTGCGGGAAGTGCTCTCCCTGTCTCTGTACACTGGGCGCCCAATGCATAGACTGTAATGTGCGGGAAGTGCTCTCCTTCTCTCTGTACACTGGGCGTCCAATGCATAGACTGTAATGTGCGGGAAGTGTTCTCCCTGTCTGTGTACGCTGGGCGTCCAATGCATAGACTGTAATGTGCGGGAAGTGCTCTCATCTGTGTACATTGGGCATCCAATGCATAGACTGTAATGTGCGGGAAGTGCTCTCCCTGTCTGTGTACACTGGGCATACAAGGCATAGACTGTAATGTGCGGGAAGTGCTCTCCCTGTCTGTGTACACTGGGCATCCAATACAGGGACTGTAATGTGCGGGAAGTGCTCTCATCTGTGTACGCTGGGCATCCAATACATGGACTGTAATGTGCGGGAAGTGCTCTCCCTGTCTGTGTACGCTGGGCGTCCAATGCATAGACTGTAATGTGCGGGAAGTGCTCTCCCTGTCTGTGTACACTGGGCATCCAATATAGGGACTGTAATGTGCGGGAAGTGCTCTCCCTGTCTGTGTACGCTGGGCGTCCAATGCATAGACTGTAATGTGCGGGAAGTGCTCTCCTTGTCTCTGTACACTGGGCGTCCAATGCATAGACTGTAATGTGCGGGAAGTGCTCTCCCTGTCTGTGTACACTGGGCGTCCAATGCATAGACTGTAATGTGCGGGAAGTGCTCTCATCTGTGTACATTGGGCATCCAATGCATAGACTGTAATGTGCGGGAAGTGCTCTCCCTGTCTGTGTACACTGGGCGTACAAGGCATAGACTGTAATGTGCGGGAAGTGTTCTCCCTGTCTGTGTACGCTGGACGTCCAATGCATAGACTGTAATGTGCGGGAAGTGCTCTCCCTGTCTGTGTACACTGGGCGTCCAATACAGGGACTGTAATGTGCGGGAAGTGCTCTCCCTGTCTGTGTACGCTGGGCGTCCAATGCATAGACTGTAATGTGCGGGAAGTGTTCTCATCTGTGTACGCTGGGCATCCAATACATGGACTGTAATGTGCGGGAAGTGCTCTCCCTGTCTGTGTACGCTGGGCGCCCAATGCATAGACTGTAATGTGCGGGAAGTGCTCTCATCTGTGTATGCTGGGCAACCAATACATGGACTGTAATGTGCGGGAAGTGCTCTCCTTCTCTCTGTACACTGGGCGTCCAATGCATAGACTGTAATGTGCGGGAAGTGCTCTCCCTGTCTGTGTACGCTGGGCGTCCAATGCATAGACTGTAATGTGCGGGAAGTGTTCTCCCTGTCTGTGTACGCTGGGCGTCCAATGCATAGACTGTAATGTGCGGGAAGTGCTCTCATCTGTGTACATTGGGCATCCAATGCATAGACTGTAATGTGCGGGAAGTGCTCTCCCTGTCTGTGTACGCTGGACGTCCAATGCATAGACTGTAATGTGCGGGAAGTGTTCTCATCTGTGTACGCTGGGCGTCCAATGCATAGACTGTAATGTGCGGGAAGTGCTCTCCCTGTCTGTGTACGCTGGGCGTCCAATGCATAGACTGTAATGTGCGGGAAGTGCTCTCCTTCTCTCTGTACACTGGGCGTCCAATGCATAGACTGTAATGTGCGGGAAGTGCTCTCATCTGTGTACGCTGGGCATCCAATACATGGACTGTAATGTGCGGGAAGTGCTCTCCCTGTCTGTGTACGCTGGGCGTCCAATGCATAGACTGTAATGTGCGGGAAGTGCTCTCCTTCTCTCTGTACACTGGGCGTCCAATGCATAGACTGTAATGTGCGGGAAGTGCTCTCCCTGTCTGTGTACACTGGGCATCCAATACAGGGACTGTAATGTGCGGGAAGTGCTCTCCCTGTCTCTGTACACTGGGCGCCCAATGCATAGACTGTAATGTGCGGGAAGTGCTCTCCTTCTCTCTGTACACTGGGCGTCCAATGCATAGACTGTAATGTGCGGGAAGTGTTCTCCCTGTCTGTGTACGCTGGGCGTCCAATGCATAGACTGTAATGTGCGGGAAGTGCTCTCATCTGTGTACATTGGGCATCCAATGCATAGACTGTAATGTGCGGGAAGTGCTCTCCCTGTCTGTGTACACTGGGCATCCAATACAGGGACTGTAATGTGCGGGAAGTGCTCTCATCTGTGTACGCTGGGCATCCAATACATGGACTGTAATGTGCGGGAAGTGCTCTCCCTGTCTGTGTACGCTGGGCGTCCAATGCATAGACTGTAATGTGCGGGAAGTGCTCTCCCTGTCTGTGTACACTGGGCATCCAATACAGGGACTGTAATGTGCGGGAAGTGCTCTCCCTGTCTGTGTACGCTGGGCGTCCAATGCATAGACTGTAATGTGCGGGAAGTGCTCTCCTTGTCTCTGTACACTGGGCGTCCAATGCATAGACTGTAATGTGCGGGAAGTGCTCTCCCTGTCTGTGTACACTGGGCGTCCAATGCATAGACTGTAATGTGCGGGAAGTGCTCTCATCTGTGTACATTGGGCATCCAATGCATAGACTGTAATGTGCGGGAAGTGCTCTCCCTGTCTGTGTACACTGGGCGTACAAGGCATAGACTGTATTGTGCGGGAAGTGTTCTCCCTGTCTGTGTACGCTGGACGTCCAATGCATAGACTGTAATGTGCGGGAAGTGCTCTCCCTGTCTGTGTACACTGGGCGTCCAATACAGGGACTGTAATGTGCGGGAAGTGCTCTCCCTGTCTGTGTACGCTGGGCGTCCAATGCATAGACTGTAATGTGCGGGAAGTGTTCTCATCTGTGTACGCTGGGCATCCAATACATGGACTGTAATGTGCGGGAAGTGCTCTCCCTGTCTGTGTACGCTGGGCGCCCAATGCATAGACTGTAATGTGCGGGAAGTGCTCTCATCTGTGTATGCTGGGCAACCAATACATGGACTGTAATGTGCGGGAAGTGCTCTCCTTCTCTCTGTACACTGGGCGTCCAATGCATAGACTGTAATGTGCGGGAAGTGCTCTCCCTGTCTGTGTACGCTGGGCGTCCAATGCATAGACTGTAATGTGCGGGAAGTGTTCTCCCTGTCTGTGTACGCTGGGCGTCCAATGCATAGACTGTAATGTGCGGGAAGTGCTCTCATCTGTGTACATTGGGCATCCAATGCATAGACTGTAATGTGCGGGAAGTGCTCTCCCTGTCTGTGTACGCTGGACGTCCAATGCATAGACTGTAATGTGCGGGAAGTGTTCTCATCTGTGTACGCTGGGCGTCCAATGCATAGACTGTAATGTGCGGGAAGTGCTCTCCCTGTCTGTGTACACTGGGCATCCAATACAGGGACTGTAATGTGCGGGAAGTGCTCTCATCTGTGTACGCTGGGCATCCAATACATGGACTGTAATGTGCGGGAAGTGCTCTCTCTGTCTGTGTACGCTGGGCGTCCAATGCATAGACTGTAATGTGCGGGAAGTGCTCTCCCTGTCTGTGTACGCTGGGCATCCAATGCATAGACTGTAATGTGCGGGAAGTGCTCTCCCTGTCTGTGTACACTGGGCATACAAGGCATAGACTGTAATGTGCGGGAAGTGTTCTCCCTGTCTGTGTACGCTGGACGTCCAATGCATAGACTGTAATGTGCGGGAAGTGCTCTCCCTGTCTGTGTACACTGGGCGTCCAATACAGGGACTGTAATGTGCGGGAAGTGCTCTACCTGTCTGTGTACACTGGGCATACAAGGCATAGACTGTAATGTGCGGGAAGTGTTCTCCCTGTCAGTGTACGCTGGGCATCCAATGCATAGACTGTAATGTGCGGGAAGTGCTCTCCCTGTCTGTGTACACTGGGCGTCCAATGCATAGACTGTAATGTGCGGGAAGTGTTCTCATCTGTGTACGCTGGGCATAAAATACATGGACTGTAATGTGCGGGAAGTGCTCTCATCTGTGTACACTGGGCGTCCAATGCATAGACTGTAATGTGTGGGAAGTGTTCTCCCTGTCTGTGTACGCTGGGCATACAATGCATAGACTGTAATGTGCGGGAAGTGCTCTCCCTGTCTGTGTACGCTGGGCGCCCAATGCATAGACTGTAATGTGCGGGAAGTGCTCTCATCTGTGTACGCTGGGCATCCAATACATGGACTGTAATGTGCGGGAAGTGCTCTCCCTGTCTGTGTACACTGGGCGTCCAATGCATAGACTGTAATGTGCGGGAAGTGCTCTCCTTGTCTGTGTACACTGGGCGCCCAATGCATAGACTGTAATGTGCGGGAAGTGCTCTCATCTGTGTACGCTGGGCATCCAATACATGGACTGTAATGTGCGGGAAGTGCTCTCATCTGTGTACATTGGGCATCCAATGCATAGACTGTAATGTGCGGGAAGTGCTCTCCCTGTCTGTGTACGCTGGGCATACAAGGCATAGACTGTAATGTGCGGGAAGTGTTCTCCCTGTCAGTGTACGCTGGGCGTCCAATGCATAGACTGTAATGTGCGGGAAGTGCTCTCATCTGTGTACACTGGGCATCCAATGCATAGACTGTAATGTGCGGGAAGTGTTCTCCCTGTCTGTGTACGCTGGGCATACAATGCATAGACTGTAATGTGCGGGAAGTGCTCTCATCTGTGTACGCTGGGCATCCAATGCATAGACTGTAATGTGCGGGAAGTGCTCTCCCTGTCTGTGTACACTAGGCATACAATACAGGGACTGTAATGTGCGGGAAGTGCTCTACCTGTCTGTGTACACTGGGCATACAAGGCATAGACTGTAATGTGCGGGAAGTGTTCTCCCTGTCTGTGTACACTGGGCGTCCAATGCATAGACTGTAATGTGCGGGAAGTGTTCTCATCTGTGTACGCTGGGCATCCAATAAATGGACTGTAATGTGCGGGAAGTGCTCTCCCTGTCTGTGTACGCTGGGCGTCCAATGCATAGACTGTAATGTGCGGGAAGTGTTCTCATCTGTGTACGCTGGGCGTCCAATGCATAGACTGTAATGTGCGGGAAGTGCTCTACCTGTCTGTGTACAGGTATGCCTTGTATGCCCAGTCTGTAATGTGCGGGAAGTGTTCTCCCTGTCAGTGTACGCTGGGCATCCAATGCATAGACTGTAATGTGTGGGAAGTGCTCTCCCTGTCTGTGTACGCTGGACGTCCAATGCATAGAAGTGTTCTCCCTGTCTGTGTACGCTGGGCGTCCAATGCATAGACTGTAATGTGCGGGAAGTGCTCTCATCTGTGTACATTGGGCATCCAATGCATAGACTGTAATGTGCGGGAAGTGCTGTCCCTGTCTGTGTACACTGGGCATACAAGGCATAGACTGTAATGTGCGGGAAGTGTTCTCCCTGTCTGTGTACGCTGGACGACCAATGCATAGACTGTAATGTGCGGGAAGTGCTCTCCCTGTCTGTGTACGCTGGACGTCCAATGCATAGACTGTAATGTGCGGGAAGTGTTCTCATCTGTGTACGCTGGGCGTCCAATGCATAGACTGTAATGTGCGGGAAGTGCTCTCCCTGTCTGTGTACACTGGGCATCCAATACAGGGACTGTAATGTGCGGGAAGTGCTCTCATCTGTGTACGCTGGGCATCCAATATATGGACTGTAATGTGCGGGAAGTGCTCTCATCTGTGTACGCGGGGCGTCCAATGCATAGACTGTAATGTGCGGGAAGTGCTCTCCCTGTCTGTGTACGCTGGACGTCCAATGCATAGACTGTAATGTGCGGGAAGTGTTCTCCCTGTCTGTGTACGCTGGACGTCCAATGCATAGACTGTAATGTGCGGGAAGTGCTCTCATCTGTGTACACTGGGCATCCAATGCATGGACTGTAATGTGCGGGAAGTGCTCTCCCTGTCTGTGTACACTGGGCGTCCAATGCATAGACTGTAATGTGCGGGAAGTGCTCTCCCTGTCTGTGTACGCTGGGCGTCCAATGCATAGACTGTAATGTGCGGGAAGTGCTCTCCCTGTCTGTGTACGCTGGGCGCCCAATGCATAGACTGTAATGTGCGGGAAGTGCTCTCATCTGTGTACGCTGGGCATCCAATACATGGACTGTAATGTGCGGGAAGTGCTCTCCTTCTCTCTGTACACTGGGCGTCCAATGCATAGACTGTAATGTGCGGGAAGTGCTCTCATCTGTGTACATTGGGCATCCAATGCATAGACTGTAATGTGCGGGAAGTGCTGTCCCTGTCTGTGTACACTGGGCATACAAGGCATAGACTGTAATGTGCGGGAAGTGTTCTCCCTGTCTGTGTACGCTGGACGACCAATGCATAGACTGTAATGTGCGGGAAGTGCTCTCCCTGTCTGTGTACGCTGGACGACCAATGCATAGACTGTAATGTGCGGGAAGTGCTCTCCCTGTCTCTGTACACTGGGCGTCCAATGCATAGACTGTAATGTGCGGGAAGTGCTCTCCCTGTCTGTGTACGCTGGGCGTCCAATGCATAGACTGTAATGTGCGGGAAGTGCTCTCATCTGTGTACGCTGGGCATCCAATACATGGACTGTAATGTGCGGGAAGTGCTCTCTCTGTCTGTGTACGCTGGGCGTCCAATGCATAGACTGTAATGTGCGGGAAGTGCTCTCCCTGTCTCTGTACACTGGGCGTCCAATGCATAGACTGTAATGTGCGGGAAGTGCTCTCATCTGTGTACGCTGGGCGTCCAATGCATAGACTGTAATGTGCGGGAAGTGCTCTCCCTGTCTGTGTACGCTGGGCGCCCAATGCATAGACTGTAATGTGCGGGAAGTGCTCTCATCTGTGTACGCTGGGCATCCAATACATGGACTGTAATGTGCGGGAAGTGCTCTCCTTCTCTCTGTACACTGGGCGTCCAATGCATAGACTGTAATGTGCGGGAAGTGCTCTCATCTGTGTACATTGGGCATCCAATGCATAGACTGTAATGTGCGGGAAGTGCTGTCCCTGTCTGTGTACACTGGGCATACAAGGCATAGACTGTAATGTGCGGGAAGTGCTCTCCCTGTCTGTGTACGCTGGGCGTCCAATGCATAGACTGTAATGTGCGGGAAGTGCTCTCCCTGTCTGTGTACACTGGGCATCCAATACAGGGACTGTAATGTGCGGGAAGTGCTCTACCTGTCTGTGTACACTGGGCATACAAGGCATAGACTGTAATGTGCGGGAAGTGTTCTCCCTGTCAGTGTACGCTGGGCGTCCAATGCATAGACTGTAATGTGCGGGAAGTGCTCTCCCTGTCTGTGTACACTGGGCATCCAATACAGGGACTGTAATGTGCGGGAAGTGCTCTCATCTGTGTACGCTGGGCATCCAATACATGGACTGTAATGTGCGGGAAGTGCTCTCCCTGTCTCTGTACACTGGGCGCCCAATGCATAGACTGTAATGTGCGGGAAGTGCTCTCATCTGTGTACGCTGGGCATCCAATACATGGACTGTAATGTGCGGGAAGTGCTCTCCTTCTCTCTGTACACTGGGCGTCCAATACATAGACTGTAATGTGCGGGAAGTGCTCTACCTGTCTGTGTACACTGGTCAGCCAATGCATAGACTGTAATGTGCGGGAAGTGTTCTCCCTGTCAGTGTACGCTGGGCATACAAGGCATAGACTGTAATGTGCGGGAAGTGTTCTCCCTGTCTGTGTACGCTGGGCGTCCATTGCATAGACTGTAATGTGCGGGAAGTGTTCTCATCTGTGTACGCTGGGCGTCCAATGCATAGACTGTAATGTGCGGGAAGTGCTCTCCCTGTCTGTGTACACTGGGCATCCAATACAGGGACTGTAATGTGCGGGAAGTGCTCTACCTGTCTGTGTACACTGGGCATACAAGGCATAGACTGTAATGTGCGGGAAGTGTTCTCCCTGTCAGTGTACGCTGGGCGTCCAATGCATAGACTGTAATGTGCGGGAAGTGTTCTCATCTGTGTACGCTGGGCATCCAATAAATGGACTGTAATGTGCGGGAAGTGCTCTCCCTGTCTGTGTACGCTGGACGTCCAATGCATAGACTGTAATGTGCGGGAAGTGCTCTCATCTGTGTACGCTGGGCATCCAATACATGGACTGTAATGTGCGGGAAGTGCTCTCCCTGTCTGTGTACGCTGGACGTCCAATGCATAGACTGTAATGTGCGGGAAGTGTTCTCCCTGTCTGTGTACGCTGGGCGTCCAATGCATAGACTGTAATGTGCGGGAAGTGTTCTCATCTGTGTACGCTGGGCGTCCAATGCATAGACTGTAATGTGCGGGAAGTGCTCTCCCTGTCTGTGTACACTGGGCATCCAATACAGGGACTGTAATGTGCGGGAAGTGCTCTCATCTGTGTACGCTGGGCATCCAATAAATGGACTGTAATGTGCGGGAAGTGCTCTCCCTGTCTGTGTATGCTGGGCGTCCAATGCATAGACTGTAATGTGCGGGAAGTGTTCTCATCTGTGTACGCTGGGCATCCAATACATGGACTGTAATGTGCGGGAAGTGCTCTCCCTGTCTGTGTACGCTGGACGTCCAATGCATAGACTGTAATGTGCGGGAAGTGTTCTCCCTGTCTGTGTACGCTGGGCGTCCAATGCATAGACTGTAATGTGCGGGAAGTGTTCTCATCTGTGTACGCTGGGCGTCCAATGCATAGACTGTAATGTGCGGGAAGTGCTCTCCCTGTCTGTGTACACTGGGCATCCAATACAGGGACTGTAATGTGCGGGAAGTGCTCTCATCTGTGTACGCTGGGCATCCAATACATGGACTGTAATGTGCGGGAAGTGCTCTCCCTGTCTGTGTACGCTGGGCGTCCAATGCATAGACTGTAATGTGTGGGAAGTGCTCTCATCTGTGTACGCTGGGCGTCCAATGCATAGACTGTAATGTGCGGGAAGTGCTCTCATCTGTGTACGCTGGGCATCCAATACATGGACTGTAATGTGCGGGAAGTGCTCTCCTTCTCTCTGTACACTGGGCGTCCAATGCATAGACTGTAATGTGCGGGAAGTGTTCTCCCTGTCTGTGTACGCTGGGCGTCCAATGCATAGACTGTAATGTGCGGGAAGTGCTCTCATCTGTGTACATTGGGCATCCAATGCATAGACTGTAATGTGCGGGAAGTGTTCTCCCTGTCTGTGTACACTGGGCGTCCAATACAGGGACTGTAATGTGCGGGAAGTGCTCTACCTGTCTGTGTACACTGGGCATACAAGGCATAGACTGTAATGTGCGGGAAGTGTTCTCCCTGTCAGTGTACGCTGGGCATCCAATGCATAGACTGTAATGTGTGGGAAGTGCTCTCCCTGTCTGTGAACGCTGGGCGTCCAATGCATAGACTGTAATGTGCGGGAAGTGCTCTCATCTGTGTACGCTGGGCATCCAATAAATGGACTGTAATGTGCGGGAAGTGCTCTCCCTGTCTGTGTACGCTGGACGTCCAATGCATAGACTGTAATGTGCGGGAAGTGTTCTCCCTGTCTGTGTACGCTGGGCGTCCATTGCATAGACTGTAATGTGCGGGAAGTGTTCTCATCTGTGTACGCTGGGCGTCCAATGCATAGACTGTAATGTGCGGGAAGTGCTCTCCCTGTCTGTGTACACTGGGCATCCAATACAGGGACTGTAATGTGCGGGAAGTGCTCTACCTGTCTGTGTACACTGGGCATACAAGGCATAGACTGTAATGTGCGGGAAGTGTTCTCCCTGTCAGTGTACGCTGGGCGTCCAATGCATAGACTGTAATGTGCGGGAAGTGTTCTCATCTGTGTACGCTGGGCATCCAATACATGGACTGTAATGTGCGGGAAGTGCTCTACCTGTCTGTGTACACTGGGCATACAAGGCATAGACTGTAATGTGCGGGAAGTGTTCTCCCTGTCAGTGTACGCTGGGCGTCCAATGCATAGACTGTAATGTGCGGGAAGTGTTCTCATCTGTGTACGCTGGGCATCCAATAAATGGACTGTAATGTGCGGGAAGTGCTCTCCCTGTCTGTGTACGCTGGGCGTCCAATGCATAGACTGTAATGTGCGGGAAGTGCTCTCATCTGTGTACGCTGGGCATCCAATACATGGACTGTAATGTGCGGGAAGTGCTCTCCCTGTCTGTGTACGCTGGACGTCCAATGCATAGACTGTAATGTGCGGGAAGTGTTCTCCCTGTCTGTGTACGCTGGACGTCCAATGCATAGACTGTAATGTGCGGGAAGTGTTCTCATCTGTGTACGCTGGGCATCCAATACATGGACTGTAATGTGCGGGAAGTGCTCTCCCTGTCTGTGTACGCTGGACGTCCAATGCATAGACTGTAATGTGCGGGAAGTGTTCTCCCTGTCTGTGTACGCTGGGCGTCCAATGCATAGACTGTAATGTGCGGGAAGTGTTCTCATCTGTGTACGCTGGGCGTCCAATGCATAGACTGTAATGTGCGGGAAGTGCTCTCCCTGTCTGTGTACACTGGGCATCCAATACAGGGACTGTAATGTGCGGGAAGTGCTCTCATCTGTGTACGCTGGGCATCCAATACATGGACTGTAATGTGCGGGAAGTGCTCTCCCTGTCTGTGTACGCTGGGCGTCCAATGCATAGACTGTAATGTGTGGGAAGTGCTCTCATCTGTGTACGCTGGGCGTCCAATGCATAGACTGTAATGTGCGGGAAGTGCTCTCATCTGTGTACGCTGGGCATCCAATACATGGACTGTAATGTGCGGGAAGTGCTCTCCTTCTCTCTGTACACTGGGCGTCCAATGCATAGACTGTAATGTGCGGGAAGTGTTCTCCCTGTCTGTGTACGCTGGGCGTCCAATGCATAGACTGTAATGTGCGGGAAGTGCTCTCATCTGTGTACATTGGGCATCCAATGCATAGACTGTAATGTGCGGGAAGTGTTCTCCCTGTCTGTGTACACTGGGCGTCCAATACAGGGACTGTAATGTGCGGGAAGTGCTCTACCTGTCTGTGTACACTGGGCATACAAGGCATAGACTGTAATGTGCGGGAAGTGTTCTCCCTGTCAGTGTACGCTGGGCATCCAATGCATAGACTGTAATGTGTGGGAAGTGCTCTCCCTGTCTGTGAACGCTGGGCGTCCAATGCATAGACTGTAATGTGCGGGAAGTGTTCTCATCTGTGTACGCTGGGCATCCAATAAATGGACTGTAATGTGCGGGAAGTGCTCTCCCTGTCTGTGTACGCTGGACGTCCAATGCATAGACTGTAATGTGCGGGAAGTGTTCTCCCTGTCTGTGTACGCTGGGCGTCCATTGCATAGACTGTAATGTGCGGGAAGTGTTCTCATCTGTGTACGCTGGGCGTCCAATACAGGGACTGTAATGTGCGGGAAGTGCTCTCATCTGTGTACACTGGGCATCCAATGCATAGACTGTAATGTGCAGGAAGTGCTCTACCTGTCTGTGTACGCTGGGCGTCCAATGCATAGACTGTAAAGTGCGGGAAGTGTTCTCATCTGTGTACGCTGGGCATCCAATACATGAACTGTAATGTGCGGGAAGTGCTCTCCCTGTCTGTGTACGCTGGGCATCCAATACAGGGACTGTAATGTGCGGGAAGTGCTCTACCTGTCTGTGTACACTGGGCATACAAGGCATAGACTGTAATGTGCGGGAAGTGTTCTCCCTGTCTGTGTACACTGGGCGTCCAATGCATAGACTGTAATGTGCGGGAAGTGTTCTCATCTGTGTACGCTGGGCATCCAATAAATGGACTGTAATGTGCGGGAAGTGCTCTCCCTGTCTGTGTACGCTGGGCGTCCAATGCATAGACTGTAATGTGCGGGAAGTGTTCTCATCTGTGTACGCTGGGCGTCCAATGCATAGACTGTAATGTGCGGGAAGTGCTCTCCCTGTCTGTGTACACTGGGCATCCAATACAGGGACTGTAATGTGCGGGAAGTGCTCTACCTGTCTGTGTACAGGTATGCCTTGTATGCCCAGTCTGTAATGTGCGGGAAGTGTTCTCCCTGTCAGTGTACGCTGGGCATCCAATGCATAGACTGTAATGTGCGGGAAGTGTTCTCCCTGTCTGTGTACGCTGGACGTCCAATGCATAGAAGTGTTCTCCCTGTCTGTGTACGCTGGGCGTCCAATGCATAGACTGTAATGTGCGGGAAGTGCTCTCATCTGTGTATGCTGGGCATCCAATACATGGACTGTAATGTGCGGGAAGTGCTCTCCTTCTCTCTGTACGCTGGGCGTCCAATGCATAGACTGTAATGTGCGGGAAGTGCTCTCCCTGTCTGTGTACACTGGGCATACAAGGCATAGACTGTAATGTGCGGGAAGTGCTCTCCCTGTCTGTGTACACTGGGCATACAAGGCATAGACTGTAATGTGTGGGAAGTGCTCTCCCTGTCTGTGTACGCTGGGCGTCCAATGCATAGACTGTAATGTGCGGGAAGTGCTCTCCCTGTCTGTGTACACTGGGCATACAAGGCATAGACTGTAATGTGTGGGAAGTGCTCTCCTTGTCTGTGTACGCTGGGCGTCCAATACAGGGACTGTAATGTGCGGGAAGTGCTCTACCTGTCTGTGTACGCTGGGCGTCCAATGCATAGACTGTAATGTGTGGGAAGTGCTCTCCCTGTCTGTGTACGCTGGGCGTCCAATGAATAGACTGTAATGTGCGGGAAGTGTTCTCATCTGTGTACGCTGGGCATCCAATACATGGACTGTAATGTGCGGGAAGTGCTCTCTCTGTCTGTGTACGCTGGGCGTCCAATGCATAGACTGTAATGTGCGGGAAGTGCTCTACCTGTCTGTGTACACTGGGCATACAAGGCATAGACTGTAATGTGCGGGAAGTGTTCTCCCTGTCAGTGTACGCTGGGCATCCAATGCATAGACTGTAATGTGTGGGAAGTGCTCTCCCTGTCTGTGTACGCTGGACGTCCAATGCATAGACTGTAATGTGCGGGAAGTACTCTCATCTGTGTACACTGGGCATCCAATGCATAGACTGTAATGTGCGGGAAGTGTTCTCCCTGTCTGTGTACGCTGGGCATACAATGCATAGACTGTAATGTGCGGGAAGTGTTCTCCCTGTCTGTGTACGCTGGGCATACAATGCATAGACTGTAATGTGCGGGAAGTGCTCTCATCTGTGTACGCTGGGCATACAATGCATAGACTGTAATGTGCGGGAAGTGCTCTCATCTGTGTACGCTGGGCATACAATGCATAGACTGTAATGTGTGGGAAGTGCCCTCATCTGTGTACGCTGGGCATCCAATGCATAGACTGTAATGTGCGGGAAGTGCTCTCCCTGTCTCTGTACACTGGGCGTCCAATGCATAGACTGTAATGTGCGGGAAGTGCTCTCCCTGTCTCTGTACACTGGGCGTCCAATGCATAGACTGTAATGTGCGGGAAGTGTTCTCCCTGTCTCTGTACACTGGGCGTCCAATGCATAGACTGTAATGTGCGGGAAGTGCTCTCCCTGTCTCTGTACACTGGGCGTCCAATGCATAGACTGTAATGTGCGGGAAGTGCTCTCCCTGTCTGTGTACGCTGGGCGTCCAATGCATAGACTGTAATGTGCGGGAAGTGCTCTCCTCTGTGTACGCTGGGCATCCAATACATGGACTGTAATGTGCGGGAAGTGCTCTCTCTGTCTGTGTACGCTGGGCGTCCAATGCATAGACTGTAATGTGCGGGAAGTGCTCTCCCTGTCTCTGTACACTGGGCATCCAATGCATAGACTGTAATGTGCGGGAAGTGTTCTCCCTGTCTGTGTACGCTGGGCATACAATGCATAGACTGTAATGTGCGGGAAGTGTTCTCATCTGTGTACGCTGGGCATCCAATAAATGGACTGTAATGTGCGGGAAGTGCTCTCCCTGTCTGTGTACGCTGGGCGTCCAATGCATAGACTGTAATGTGCGGGAAGTGTTCTCATCTGTGTACGCTGGGCGTCCAATGCATAGACTGTAATGTGCGGGAAGTGCTCTCCCTGTCTGTGTACACTGGGCATCCAATACAGGGACTGTAATGTGCGGGAAGTGCTCTACCTGTCTGTGTACAGGTATGCCTTGTATGCCCAGTCTGTAATGTGCGGGAAGTGTTCTCCCTGTCAGTGTACGCTGGGCATCCAATGCATAGACTGTAATGTGTGGGAAGTGTTCTCCCTGTCAGTGTACGCTGGGCATCCAATGCATAGACTGTAATGTGTGGGAAGTGCTCTCCCTGTCTGTGTACGCTGGGCGTCCAATGCATAGACTGTAATGTGCGGGAAGTGTTCTCATCTGTGTACGCTGGGCATCCAATACATGGACTGTAATGTGCGGGAAGTGCTCTCCCTGTCTGTGTACGCTGGACGTCCAATGCATAGACTGTAATGTGCGGGAAGTGCTCTCCCTGTCTCTGTACACTGGGCGTCCAATGCATAGACTGTAATGTGCGGGAAGTGCTCTCCCTGTCTCTGTACACTGGGCGTCCAATGCATAGACTGTAATGTGCGGGAAGTGTTCTCCCTGTCTCTGTACACTGGGCGTCCAATGCATAGACTGTAATGTGCGGGAAGTGCTCTCCCTGTCTCTGTACGCTGGGCGTCCAATGCATAGACTGTAATGTGCGGGAAGTGCTCTCATCTGTGTACGCTGGGCATCCAATACATGGACTGTAATGTGCGGGAAGTGCTCTCTCTGTCTGTGTACGCTGGGCGTCCAATGCATAGACTGTAATGTGCGGGAAGTGCTCTCCCTGTCTCTGTACACTGGGCATCCAATGCATAGACTGTAATGTGCGGGAAGTGTTCTCCCTGTCTGTGTACGCTGGGCATACAATGCATAGACTGTAATGTGCGGGAAGTGCTCTCATCTGTGTACGCTGGGCATCCAATACATAGACTGTAATGTGCGGGAAGTGCTCTCTCTGTCTGTGTACGCTGGGCGTCCAATGCATAGACTGTAATGTGCGGGAAGTGCTCTACCTGTCTGTGTACACTGGCCATACAAGGCATAGACTGTAATGTGCGGGAAGTGTTCTCCCTGTCAGTGTACGCTGGGCATCCAATGCATAGACTGTAATGTGCGGGAAGTGCTCTCCCTGTCTCTGTACACTGGGCGTCCAATGCATAGACTGTAATGTGCGGGAAGTGCTCTCCCTGTCTCTGTACACTGGGCGTCCAATGCATAGACTGTATTGTGCGGGAAGTGTTCTCCCTGTCTCTGTACACTGGGCGTCCAATGCATAGACTGTAATGTGCGGGAAGTGCTCTCCCTGTCTCTGTACACTGGGCGTCCAATGCATAGACTGTAATGTGCGGGAAGTGCTCTCATCTGTGTACGCTGGGCATCCAATACATGGACTGTAATGTGCGGGAAGTGCTCTCTCTGTCTGTGTACGCTGGGCGTCCAATGCATAGACTGTAATGTGCGGGAAGTGCTCTCCCTGTCTCTGTACACTGGGCGTCCAATGCATAGACTGTAATGTGCGGGAAGTGCTCTCATCTGTGTACGCTGGGCGTCCAATGCATAGACTGTAATGTGCGGGAAGTGCTCTCCTTGTCTGTGTACACTGGGCGCCCAATGCATAGACTGTAATGTGCGGGAAGTGCTCTCATCTGTGTACGCTGGGCATCCAATACATGGACTGTAATGTGCGGGAAGTGCTCTCCTTCTCTCTGTACACTGGGCGTCCAATGCATAGACTGTAATGTGCGGGAAGTGCTCTCATCTGTGTACGCTGGGTGTCCAATACATGGACTGTAATGTGCGGGAAGTGCTCTCTCTGTCTGTGTACGCTGGGCGTCCAATGCATAGACTGTAATGTGCGGGAAGTGCTCTCCCTGTCTCTGTACACTGGGCGTCCAATGCATAGACTGTAATGTGCGGGAAGTGCTCTCCCTGTCTGTGTACGCTGGGCGTCCAATGCATAGACTGTAATGTGCGGGAAGTGCTCTCATCTGTGTACGCTGGGCATCCAATACATGGACTGTAATGTGCGGGAAGTGCTCTCTCTGTCTGTGTACGCTGGGCGTCCAATGCATAGACTGTAATGTGCGGGAAGTGCTCTCCCTGTCTCTGTACACTGGGCGTCCAATGCATAGACTGTAATGTGCGGGAAGTGCTCTCATCTGTGTACGCTGGGCGTCCAATGCATAGACTGTAATGTGCGGGAAGTGCTCTCCTTGTCTGTGTACACTGGGCGCCCAATGCATAGACTGTAATGTGCGGGAAGTGCTCTCATCTGTGTACGCTGGGCATCCAATACATGGACTGTAATGTGCGGGAAGTGCTCTCCTTCTCTCTGTACACTGGGCGTCCAATGCATAGACTGTAATGTGCGGGAAGTGCTCTCATCTGTGTACGCTGGGTGTCCAATACATGGACTGTAATGTGCGGGAAGTGCTCTCTCTGTCTGTGTACGCTGGGCGTCCAATGCATAGACTGTAATGTGCGGGAAGTGCTCTACCTGTCTGTGTACACTGGGCATACAAGGCATAGACTGTAATGTGTGGGAAGTGTTCTCCCTGTCAGTGTACGCTGGGCATCCAATGCATAGACTGTAATGTGTGGGAAGTGCTCTCCCTGTCTGTGTACGCTGGGCGTCCAATGCATAGACTGTAATGTGCGGGAAGTGCTCTTCCTCTGTGTACGCTGGGCGTTCAATGCATAGACTGTAATGTGCGGGAAGTGTTCTCCCTGTCTGTGTACGCTGGGCATACAATGCATAGACTGTAATGTGCGGGAAGTGCTCTCCCTGTCTGTGTACGCTGGACGTCCAATGCATAGACTGTAATGTGCGGGAAGTGTTCTCCCTGTCTGTGTACGCTGGGCGTCCATTGCATAGACTGTAATGTGCGGGAAGTGCTCTCATCTGTGTACGCTGGGCATCCAATACATGGACTGTAATGTGCGGGAAGTGCTCTCCCTGTCTGTGTACGCTGGGCGTCCAATGCATAGACTGTAATGTGCGGGAAGTGCTCTCCCTGTCTGTGTACACTGGGCATCCAATACAGGGACTGTAATGTGCGGGAAGTGCTCTCCCTGTCTGTGTACGCTGGGCGTCCAATGCATAGACTGTAATGTGTGGGAAGTGCTCTCATCTGTGTACGCTGGGCATCCAATACATGGACTGTAATGTGCGGGAAGTGCTCTCCTTATCTCTGTACACTGGGCGTCCAATGCATAGACTGTAATGTGCGGGAAGTGCTCTCCCTGTCTGTGTACACTGGGCATACAAGGCATAGACTGTAATGTGCGGGAAGTGTTCTCCCTGTCTGTGTACACTGGGCGTCCAATACAGGGACTGTAATGTGCGGGAAGTGCTCTACCTGTCTGTGTACACTGGGCATACAAGGCATAGACTGTAATGTGCGGGAAGTGTTCTCCCTGTCAGTGTACGCTGGGCATCCAATGCATAGACTGTAATGTGTGGGAAGTGCTCTCCCTGTCTGTGTACGCTGGGCGTCCAATGCATAGACTGTAATGTGCGGGAAGTGTTCTCATCTGTGTACGCTGGGCATCCAATACATGGACTGTAATGTGCGGGAAGTGCTCTCCCTGTCTGTGTACGCTGGGCGTCCAATGCATATACTGTAATGTGCGGGAAGTGCTCTCCCTGTCTGTGTACACTGGGCATCCAATACAGGGACTGTAATGTGCGGGAAGTGCTCTCATCTGTGTACGCTGGGCATCCAATACATAGACTGTAATGTGCGGGAAGTGCTCTCCCTGTCTCTGTACACTGGGCGTCCAATGCATAGACTGTAATGTGCGGGAAGTGCTCTCATCTGTGTACGCTGGGCGTCCAATGCATAGACTGTAATGTGCGGGAAGTGCTCTCCTTGTCTGTGTACACTGGGCGCCCAATGCATAGACTGTAATGTGCGGGAAGTGCTCTCATCTGTGTACGCTGGGCATCCAATACATGGACTGTAATGTGCGGGAAGTGCTCTCCTTCTCTCTGTACACTGGGCGTCCAATGCATAGACTGTAATGTGCGGGAAGTGCTCTCCCTGTCTGTGTACGCTGGGCGTCCAATGCATAGACTGTAATGTGCGGGAAGTGCTCTCATCTGTGTACGCTGGGCATCCAATACATGGACTGTAATGTGCGGGAAGTGCTCTCTCTGTCTGTGTACGCTGGGCGTCCAATGCATAGACTGTAATGTGCGGGAAGTGCTCTACCTGTCTGTGTACACTGGGCATACAAGGCATAGACTGTAATGTGCGGGAAGTGTTCTCCCTGTCAGTGTACGCTGGGCATCCAATGCATAGACTGTAATGTGTGGGAAGTGCTCTCCCTGTCTGTGTACGCTGGGCGTCCAATGCATAGACTGTAATGTGCGGGAAGTGTTCTCATCTGTGTACGCTGGGCATCCAATGCATAGACTGTAATGTGCGGGAAGTGCTCTTCCTCTGTGTACGCTGGGCGTTCAATGCATAGACTGTAATGTGCGGGAAGTGCTCTCATCTGTGTACACTGGGCATCCAATGCATAGACTGTAATGTGCGGGAAGTGTTCTCCCTGTCAGTGTACGCTGGGCATCCAATGCATAGACTGTAATGTGTGGGAAGTGCTCTCCCTGTCTGTGTACGCTGGGCGTCCAATGCATAGACTGTAATGTGCGGGAAGTGTTCTCATCTGTGTACGCTGGGCATCCAATACATGGACTGTAATGTGCGGGAAGTGCTCTCCCTGTCTGTGTACGCTGGGCGTCCAATGCATATACTGTAATGTGCGGGAAGTGCTCTCCCTGTCTGTGTACACTGGGCATCCAATACAGGGACTGTAATGTGCGGGAAGTGCTCTCATCTGTGTACGCTGGGCATCCAATACATGGACTGTAATGTGCGGGAAGTGTTCTCCCTGTCTGTGTACGCTGGGCGTCCATTGCATAGACTGTAATGTGCGGGAAGTGCTCTCATCTGTGTACGCTGGGCATCCAATACATGGACTGTAATGTGCGGGAAGTGCTCTCCCTGTCTCTGTACACTGGGCGTCCAATGCATAGACTGTAATGTGCGGGAAGTGTTCTCCCTGTCTCTGTACACTGGGCGTCCAATGCATAGACTGTAATGTGCGGGAAGTGCTCTCATCTGTGTACGCTGGGCGTCCAATGCATAGACTGTAATGTGCGGGAAGTGCTCTCCTTGTCTGTGTACACTGGGCGCCCAATGCATAGACTGTAATGTGCGGGAAGTGCTCTCATCTGTGTACGCTGGGCATCCAATACATGGACTGTAATGTGCGGGAAGTGCTCTCCTTCTCTCTGTACACTGGGCGTCCAATGCATAGACTGTAATGTGCGGGAAGTGCTCTCCCTGTCTGTGTACGCTGGGCGTCCAATGCATAGACTGTAATGTGCGGGAAGTGCTCTCATCTGTGTACGCTGGGCATCCAATACATGGACTGTAATGTGCGGGAAGTGTTCTCCCTGTCTGTGTACGCTGGGCATACAATGCATAGACTGTAATGTGCGGGAAGTGCTCTCCCTGTCTGTGTACACTGGGCACCCAATGCATAGACTGTAATGTGCGGGAAGTGTTCTCCCTGTCTGTGTACGCTGGGCGCCCAATGCATAGACTGTAATGTGCGGGGGAAGTGCTCTCATCTGTGTACGCTGGGCATCCAATACATGGACTGTAATGTGCGGGAAGTGCTCTCCTTCTCTCTGTACACTGGGCGTCCAATGGATAGACTGTAATGTGCGGGAGGTGCTCTCCCTGTCTGTGTACGCTGGGCGTCCAATGCATAGACTGTAATGTGCGGGAAGTGTTCTCCCTGTCTGTGTACGCTGGACGTCCAATGCATAGACTGTAATGTGCGGGAAGTGTTCTCCCTGTCTGTGTACGCTGGACGTCCATTGCATAGACTGTAATGTGCGGGAAGTGCTCTCATCTGTGTACGCTGGGCATCCAATACATGGACTGTAATGTGCGGGAAGTGCTCTCCTTCTCTCTGTACACTGGGCGTCCAATGCATAGACTGTAATGTGCGGGAAGTGTTCTCATCTGAGTACACTGGGCATCCAATGCATAGACTGTAATGTGCGGGAAGTGTTCTCCCTGTCTGTGTACGCTGGATGTCCAATGCATAGACTGTAATGTGCGGGAAGTGTTCTCCCTGTCTGTGTACGCTGGACGTCCATTGCATAGACTGTAATGTGCGGGAAGTGCTCTCATCTGTGTACGCTGGGCATCCAATACATGGACTGTAATGTGTGGGAAGTGCTCTCCCTGTCTGTGTACACTGGGCGTCCAATGCATAGACTGTAATGTGCGGGAAGTGCTCTCATCTGTGTACGCTGGGCGTCCAATGCATAGACTGTAATGTGCGGGAAGTGTTCTCCCTGTCTGTGTACGCTGGACGTCCATTGCATAGACTGTAATGTGCGGGAAGTGCTCTCATCTGTGTACGCTGGGCATCCAATACATGGACTGTAATGTGCGGGAAGTGCTCTCCTTCTCTCTGTACACTGGGCGTCCAATGCATAGACTGTAATGTGCGGGAAGTGTTCTCATCTGTGTACACTGGGCATCCAATGCATAGACTGTAATGTGCGGGAAGTGTTCTCCCTGTCTGTGTACGCTGGACGTCCAATGCATAGACTGTAATGTGCGGGAAGTGTTCTCCCTGTCTGTGTACGCTGGGCGTCCATTGCATAGACTGTAATGTGCGGGAAGTGCTCTCATCTGTGTACGCTGGGCATCCAATACATGGACTGTAATGTGCGGGAAGTGCTCTCCCTGTCTGTGTACACTGGGCGTCCAATGCATAGACTGTAATGTGCGGGAAGTGTTCTCATCTGAGTACACTGGGCATCCAATGCATAGACTGTAATGTGCGGGAAGTGTTCTCCCTGTCTGTGTACGCTGGATGTCCAATGCATAGACTGTAATGTGCGGGAAGTGTTCTCCCTGTCTGTGTACGCTGGGCGTCCATTGCATAGACTGTAATGTGCGGGAAGTGCTCTCATCTGTGTACGCTGGGCATCCAATACATGGACTGTAATGTGTGGGAAGTGCTCTCCCTGTCTGTGTACACTGGGCGTCCAATGCATAGACTGTAATGTGCGGGAAGTGCTCTCATCTGTGTACGCTGGGCGTCCAATGCATAGACTGTAATGTGCGGGAAGTGTTCTCCCTGTCTGTGTACGCTGGACGTCCATTGCATAGACTGTAATGTGCGGGAAGTGCTCTCATCTGTGTACGCTGGGCATCCAATACATGGACTGTAATGTGCGGGAAGTGCTCTCCTTCTCTCTGTACACTGGGCGTCCAATGCATAGACTGCAATGTGCGGGAAGTATTCTCATCTGTGTACACTGGGCATCCAATGCATAGACTGTAATGTGCGGGAAGTGTTCTCCCTGTCTGTGTACGCTGGACGTCCAATGCATAGACTGTAATGTGCGGGAAGTGTTCTCCCTGTCTGTGTACGCTGGACGTCCAATGCATAGACTGTAATGTGCGGGAAGTGTTCTCCCTGTCTGTGTACGCTGGACGTCCATTGCATAGACTGTAATGTGCGGGAAGTGCTCTCATCTGTGTACGCTGGGCATCCAATACATGGACTGTAATGTGCGGGAAGTGCTCTCCTTCTCTCTGTACACTGGGCGTCCAATGCATAGACTGTAATGTGCGGGAAGTGTTCTCCCTGTCTGTGTACGCTGGACGTCCATTGCATAGACTGTAATGTGCGGGAAGTGCTCTCATCTGTGTACGCTGGGCATCCAATACATGGACTGTAATGTGCGGGAAGTGCTCTCCCTGTCTGTGTACACTGGGCGTCCAATGCATAGACTGTAATGTGCGGGAAGTGCTCTTCCTCTGTGTACACTGGGCGTCCAATGCATAGACTGTAATGTGCGGGAAGTGCTCTCCCTGTCTGTGTACACTGGGCATACAAGGCATAGACTGTAATGTGCGGGAAGTGTTCTCCCTGTCTGTGTACGCTGGACGTCCAATGCATAGACTGTAATGTGCGGGAAGTGTTCTCCCTGTCTGTGTACGCTGGACGTCCAATGCATAGACTGTAATGTGCGGGAAGTGCTCTCATCTGTGTACGCTGGGCATCCAATACATGGACTGTAATGTGCGGGAAGTGCTCTCCTTCTCTCTGTACACTGGGCGTCCAATGCATAGACTGTAATGTGCGGGAAGTGCTCTCATCTGTGTACGCTGGGCATCCAATACATGGACTGTAATGTGTGGGAAGTGCTCTCCCTGTCTGTGTACACTGGGCGTCCAATGCATAGACTGTAATGTGCGGGAAGTGCTCTCATCTGTGTACGCTGGGCGTCCAATGCATAGACTGTAATGTGCGGGAAGTGTTCTCCCTGTCTGTGTACGCTGGACGTCCATTGCATAGACTGTAATGTGCGGGAAGTGCTCTCATCTGTGTACGCTGGGCATCCAATACATGGACTGTAATGTGCGGGAAGTGCTCTCCTTCTCTCTGTACACTGGGCGTCCAATGCATAGACTGCAATGTGCGGGAAGTATTCTCATCTGTGTACACTGGGCATCCAATGCATAGACTGTAATGTGCGGGAAGTGTTCTCCCTGTCTGTGTACGCTGGACGTCCAATGCATAGACTGTAATGTGCGGGAAGTGTTCTCCCTGTCTGTGTACGCTGGACGTCCAATGCATAGACTGTAATGTGCGGGAAGTGTTCTCCCTGTCTGTGTACGCTGGACGTCCATTGCATAGACTGTAATGTGCGGGAAGTGCTCTCATCTGTGTACGCTGGGCATCCAATACATGGACTGTAATGTGCGGGAAGTGCTCTCCTTCTCTCTGTACACTGGGCGTCCAATGCATAGACTGTAATGTGCGGGAAGTGTTCTCCCTGTCTGTGTACGCTGGACGTCCATTGCATAGACTGTAATGTGCGGGAAGTGCTCTCATCTGTGTACGCTGGGCATCCAATACATGGACTGTAATGTGCGGGAAGTGCTCTCCCTGTCTGTGTACACTGGGCGTCCAATGCATAGACTGTAATGTGCGGGAAGTGCTCTTCCTCTGTGTACACTGGGCGTCCAATGCATAGACTGTAATGTGCGGGAAGTGCTCTCCCTGTCTGTGTACACTGGGCATACAAGGCATAGACTGTAATGTGCGGGAAGTGTTCTCCCTGTCTGTGTACGCTGGACGTCCAATGCATAGACTGTAATGTGCGGGAAGTGTTCTCCCTGTCTGTGTACGCTGGACGTCCAATGCATAGACTGTAATGTGCGGGAAGTGCTCTCATCTGTGTACGCTGGGCATCCAATACATGGACTGTAATGTGCGGGAAGTGCTCTCCTTCTCTCTGTACACTGGGCGTCCAATGCATAGACTGTAATGTGCGGGAAGTGCTCTCCCTGTCTGTGTACGCTGGGCGTCCAATGCATAGACTGTAATGTGCGGGAAGTGTTCTCCCTGTCTGTGTACGCTGGACGTCCAATGCATAGACTGTAATGTGCGGGAAGTGCTCTCATCTGTGTACGCTGGGCATCCAATACATGGACTGTAATGTGCGGGAAGTGCTCTCCTTCTCTCTGTACACTGGGCGTCCAATGCATAGACTGTAATGTGCGGGAAGTGCTCTCCCTGTCTGTGTACACTGGGCGTCCAATGCATAGACTGTAATGTGCGGGAAGTGCTCTCCCTGTCTGTGTACGCTGGACGTCCAATGCATAGACTGTAATGTGCGGGAAGTGTTCTCCCTGTCTGTGTACGCTGGACGTCCAATGCATAGACTGTAATGTGCGGGAAGTGCTCTCATCTGTGTACGCTGGGCATCCAATACATGGACTGTAATGTGCGGGAAGTGCTCTCCCTGTCTGTGTACGCTGGGCGTCCAATGCATAGACTGTAATGTGCGGGAAGTGCTCTCCTTGTCTCTGTACACTGGGCGTCCAATGCATAGACTGTAATGTGCGGGAAGTGTTCTCCCTGTCTGTGTACGCTGGGCGTCCATTGCATAGACTGTAATGTGTGGGAAGTGATCTCATCTGTGTACGCTGGGCGTCCAATGCATAGACTGTAATGTGCGGGAAGTGTTCTCCCTGTCTGTGTACGCTGGACGTCCATTGCATAGACTGTAATGTGCGGGAAGTGCTCTTCCTCTGTGTACACTGGGCATCCAATGCATAGACTGTAATGTGCGGGAAGTGCTCTCATCTGTGTACGCTGGGCGTCCAATGCATAGACTGTAATGTGCGGGAAGTGTTCTCCCTGTCTGTGTACGCTGGACGTCCATTGCATAGACTGTAATGTGCGGGAAGTGCTCTCATCTGTGTACGCTGGGCACCCAATACATGGACTGTAATGTGCGGGAAGTGCTCTCCTTCTCTCTGTACACTGGGCATCCAATGCATAGACTGTAATGTGCGGGAAGTGTTCTCCCTGTCTGTGTACGCTGGACGTCCAATGCATAGACTGTAATGTGCGGGAAGTATTCTCATCTGTGTACACTGGGCATCCAATGCATAGACTGTAACGTGCGGGAAGTGTTCTCCCTGTCTGTGTACGCTGGGCGTCCATTGCATAGACTGTAATGTGCGGGAAGTGCTCTCATCTGTGTACGCTGGGCATCCAATACATGGACTGTAATGTGCGGGAAGTGCTCTCCCTGTCTGTGTACACTGGGCGTCCAATGCATAGACTGTAATGTGCGGGAAGTGCTCTCATCTGTGTACGCTGGGCGTCCAATGCATAGACTGTAATGTGCGGGAAGTGCTCTCCCTGTCAGTGTACGCTGGGCATACAAGGCATAGACTGTAATGTGCGGGAAGTGTTCTCCCTGTCTGTGTACACTGGGCATACAAGGCATAGACTGTAATGTGCGGGAAGTGTTCTCCCTGTCTGTGTACACTGGGCGTCCAATGCATAGACTGTAATGTGCGGGAAGTGCTCTCCCTGTCTGTGTACACTGGGCATACAAGGCATAGACTGTATTGTGCGGGAAGTGTTCTCCCTGTCTGTGTACGCTGGACGTCCAATGCATAGACTGTAATGTGCGGGAAGTGTTCTCCCTGTCTGTGTACGCTGGACGTCCAATGCATAGACTGTAATGTGCGGGAAGTGCTCTCATCTGTGTACGCTGGGCATCCAATACATGGACTGTAATGTGCGGGAAGTGCTCTCCTTCTCTCTGTACACTGGGCGTCCAATGCATAGACTGTAATGTGCGGGAAGTGCTCTCCCTGTCTGTGTACGCTGGGCGTCCAATGCATAGACTGTAATGTGCGGGAAGTGCTCTCCTTGTCTCTGTACACTGGGCGTCCAATGCATAGACTGTAATGTGCGGGAAGTGTTCTCCCTGTCTGTGTACGCTGGGCGTCCATTGCATAGACTGTAATGTGCGGGAAGTGCTCTCCCTGTCTGTGTACGCTGGGCGTCCAATGCATAGACTGTAATGTGCGGGAAGTGCTCTCCTTGTCTCTGTACACTGGGCGTCCAATGCATAGACTGTAATGTGCGGGAAGTGTTCTCCCTGTCTGTGTACACTTGGCATCCAATGCATAGACTGTAATGTGCGGGAAGTGCTCTCCTTGTCTCTGTACACTGGGCGTCCAATGCATAGACTGTAATGTGCGGGAAGTGTTCTCCCTGTCTGTGTACGCTGGGCGTCCATTGCATAGACTGTAATGTGCGGGAAGTGCTCTCCCTGTCTGTGTACGCTGGGCGTCCAATGCATAGACTGTAATGTGCGGGAAGTGCTCTCCTTGTCTCTGTACACTGGGCGTCCAATGCATAGACTGTAATGTGCGGGAAGTGTTCTCCCTGTCTGTGTACACTTGGCATCCAATGCATAGACTGTAATGTGCGGGAAGTGCTCTTCCTCTGTGTACACTGGGTGTCCAATGCATAGACTGTAATGTGCGGGAAGTGCTCTTCCTCTGTGTACAGTGGGTGTCCAATGCATAGACTGTAATGTGCGGGAAGTGCTCTCCCTGTCTCTGTACACTGGACGTCCAATGCATAGACTGTAATGTGCGGGAAGTGCTCTCCCTGTCTGTGTACACTGGGCGTCCAATGCATAGACTGTAATGTGCGGGAAGTGCTCTCATCTGTGTACGCTGGGCGTCCAATGCATAGACTGTAATGTGCGGGAAGTGTTCTCCCTGTCTGTGTACGCTGGACGTCCATTGCATAGACTGTAATGTGCGGGAAGTGCTCTCATCTGTGTACGCTGGGCATCCAATACATGGACTGTAATGTGCGGGAAGTGCTCTCCTTCTCTCTGTACACTGGGCGTCCAATGCATAGACTGTAATGTGCGGGAAGTGTTCTCATCTGTGTACACTGGGCATCCAATGCATAGACTGTAATGTGCGGGAAGTGTTCTCCCTGTCTGTGTACGCTGGACGTCCAATGCATAGACTGTAATGTGCGGGAAGTGTTCTCCCTGTCTGTGTACGCTGGGCGTCCATTGCATAGACTGTAATGTGCGGGAAGTGCTCTCATCTGTGTACGCTGGGCATCCAATACATGGACTGTAATGTGCGGGAAGTGCTCTCCTTCTCTCTGTACACTGGGCGTCCAATGCATAGACTGTAATGTGCGGGAAGTGCTCTCCCTGTCTGTGTACACTGGGCATACAAGGCATAGACTGTAATGTGCGGGAAGTGTTCTCCCTGTCTGTGTACACTGGGCATACAAGGCATAGACTGTAATGTGCGGGAAGTGTTCTCCCTGTCTGTGTACACTGGGCGTCCAATGCATAGACTGTAATGTGCGGGAAATGCTCTCCATGTTTGTGTACGCTGGGCATACAATGCATAGACTGTAATGTGCGGGAAATGCTCTCCATGTTTGTGTACACTGGGCATCCAATACATGGACTGTAATGTGCGGGAAGTGTTCTCCCTGTCTGTGTACGCTGGGCATACAATGCATAGACTGTAAAGTGCGGGAAGTGCTCTCATCTGTGTACGCTGGGCATCCAATGCATAGACTGTAATGTGCGGGAAGTGCTCTCATCTGTGTACACTGGGCGTCCAATGCATAGACTGTAATGTGCGGGAAGTGCTCTCCCTGTCTGTGTACGCTGGGCGTCCAATGCATAGACTGTAATGTGCGGGAAGTGTTCTCCCTGTTTGTGTACACTGGGCATCCAATACATGGACTGTAATGTGCGGGAAGTGCTCTCATCTGTGTACGCTGGACGTCCAATGCATAGACTGTAATGTGCGGGAAGTGCTCTCCCTGTTTGTGTACACTGGGCGTCCAATGCATAGACTGTAATGTGCGGGAAGTGCTCTTCCTCTGTGTACACTGGGCGTCCAATGCATAGACTGTAATGTGCGGGAAGTGCTCTCCCTGTCTGTGTACACTGGGCGTCCAATGCATAGACTGTAATGTGCGGGAAGTGCTCTCCCTGTTTGTGTACACTTGGTGTCCAATGCATAGACTGTAATGTGCGGGAAGTGCTCTCCCTGTTTGTGTACACTGGGCGTCCAATGCATAGACTGTAATGTGCGGGAAGTGCTCTCATCTGTGTACACTGGGCGTCCAATGCATAGACTGTAATGTGCGGGAAGTGCTCTTCCTCTGTGTACACTGGGCATCCAATGCATAGACTGTAATGTGCGGGAAGTGTTCTCCCTGTCTGTGTACACTGGGTGTCCAATGCATAGACTGTAATGTGCGGGAAGTGCTCTCATCTGTGTACACTGGGCGTCCAATGCATAGACTGTAATGTGTGGGAAGTGCTCTCCCTGTCTGTGTACACTGGGTGTCCAATGCATAGACTGTAATGTGCGGGAAGTGCTCTTCCTCTGTGTACACTGGGTGTCCAATGCATAGACTGTAATGTGTGGGAAGTGCTCTCCCTGTCTGTGTACACTGGGTGTCCAATGCATAGACTGTAATGTGCGGGAAGTGCTCTTCCTCTGTGTACACTGGGTGTCCAATGCATAGACTGTAATGTGCGGGAAGTGTTCTCCTTGTCTGTGTACACTGGGCGTCCAATGCATAGACTGTAATGTGCGGGAAGTGCTCTCCCTGTTTGTGTACACTAGGTGTCCAATGCATAGACTGTAATGTGCGGGAAGTGCTCTCCCAGTTTGTGTACACTGGGCGTCCAATGCATAGACTGTAATGTGCGGGAAGTGCTCTCATCTGTGTACACTGGGCGTCCAATGCATAGACTGTAATGTGCGGGAAGTGCTCTTCCTCTGTGTACACTGGGCGCCCAATGCATAGACTGTAATGTGCGGGAAGTGTTCTCCTTGTCTGTGTACACTGGGCATACAATGCATAGACTGTAATGTGCGGGAAATGCTCTCCATGTTTGTGTACACTGGGCATCCAATACATGGACTGTAATGTGCGGGAAGTGCTCTCCCTGTTTGTGTACGCTGGGCGTCCAATGCATAGACTGTAATGTGCGGGAAGTGCTCTCATCTGTGTACACTGGGCGTCCAATGCATAGACTGTAATGTGCGGGAAGTGCTCTCCCTGTCTGTGTACGCTGGGCGTCCAATGCATAGACTGTAATGTGCGGGAAGTGTTCTCCTTGTCTGTGTATACTGGGCGTCCAATGCATAGACTGTAATGTGCGGGAAGTGCTCTCCCTGTTTGTGTACACTAGGTGTCCAATGCATAGACTGTAATGTGCGGGAAGTGCTCTCCCTGTTTGTGTACACTGGGCGTCCAATGCATAGACTGTAATGTGCGGGAAGTGCTCTTCCTCTGTGTACACTGGGCGTCCAATGCATAGACTGTAATGTGCGGGAAGTGCTCTCCCTGTCTGTGTACACTAGGTGTCCAATGCATAGACTGTAATGTGCGGGAAGTGCTCTCCCTGTTTGTGTACACTAGGCGTCCAATGCATAGACTGTAATGTGCGGGAAGTGCTCTCATCTGTGTACACTGGGTGTCCAATGCATAGACTGTAATGTGCGGGAAGTGCTCTCATCTGTGTACACTGAACGTCCAATGCATAGACTGTAATGTGCGGGAAGTGTTCTCCTTGTCTGTGTACACTGGGCGTCCAATGCATAGACTGTAATGTGCGGGAAGTGCTCTCCCTGTTTGTGTACACTGGGTGTCCAATGCATAGACTGTAATGTGCGGGAAGTGCTCTCATCTGTGTACACTGGGTGTCCAATGCATAGACTGTAATGTGCGGGAAGTGCTCTCATCTGTGTACACTGAACGTCCAATGCATAGACTGTAATGTGCGGGAAGTGCTCTCCCTGTCTGTGTACACTGGGTGTCCAATGCATAGACTGTAATGTGCGGGAAGTGCTCTCATCTGTGTACACTGGGCATCCAATACATGGACTGTAATGTGCGGGAAGTGTTCTCCCTGTCTGTGTACGCTGGGCATACAATGCATAGACTGTAAAGTGCGGGAAGTGCTCTCATCTGTGTACGCTGGGAGTCCAATGCATAGACTGTAATGTGCGGGAAGTGCTTTCTCTGTCTGTGTACACTGGGCATCCAATGCATAGACTGTAATGTGCGGGAAGTGCTCTCCCTGTCTGTGTACGCTGGGCGTCCAATGCATAGACTGTAATGTGCGGGAAGTGTTCTCCTTGTCTGTGTACACTGGGCGTCCAATGCATAGACTGTAATGTGCGGGAAGTGCTCTCCCTGTTTGTGTACACTGGGCGTCCAATGCATAGACTGTAATGTGCGGGAAGTGCTCTTCCTCTGTGTACACTGGGTATCCAATGCATAGACTGTAATGTGCGGGAAGTGTTCTCCCTGTCTGTGTACACTAGGTGTCCAATGCATAGACTGTAATGTGCGGGAAGTGCTCTCCCTGTCTGTGTACACTGAACGTCCAATGCATAGACTGTAATGTGCGGGAAGTGCTCTCATCTGTGTACACTGGGCGTCCAATGCATAGACTGTAATGTGCGGGAAGTGCTCTCATCTGTGTACACTGGGTGTCCAATGCATAGACTGTAAAGTGCGGGAAGTGTTCTCCTTGTCTGTGTACACTGGGTGTCCAATGCATAGACTGTAATGTGCGGGAAGTGCTCTCATCTGTGTACGCTGGGCATCCAATACATGGACTGTAATGTGCGGGAAGTGCTCTCCTTCTCTCTGTACACTGGGCGTCCAATGCATAGACTGTAATGTGCGGGAAGTGCTCTCCCTGTCTGTGTACGCTGGGCATCCAATACATGGACTGTAATGTGCGGGAAGTGCTCTCCCTGTCTGTGTACGCTGGGCGTCCATTGCATAGACTGTAATGTGCGGGAAGTGCTCTCATCTGTGTACGCTGGGCATCCAATACATGGACTGTAATGTGTGGGAAGTGCTCTCCCTGTCTGTGTACACTGGGCGTCCAATGCATAGACTGTAATGTGCGGGAAGTGCTCTCATCTGTGTACGCTGGGCGTCCAATGCATAGACTGTAATGTGTGGGAAGTGCTCTCATCTGTGTACGCTGGACGTCCATTACATAGACTGTAATGTGCGGGAAGTGCTCTCATCTGTGTACGCTGGGCATCCAATACATGGACTGTAATGTGCGGGAAGTGCTCTCCTTCTCTCTGTACACTGGGCGTCCAATGCATAGACTGTAATGTGCGGGAAGTGTTCTCATCTGTGTACACTGGGCATCCAATGCATAGACTGTAATGTGCGGGAAGTGTTCTCCCTGTCTGTGTACGCTGGACGTCCAATGCATAGACTGTAATGTGCGGGAAGTGTTCTCCCTGTCTGTGTACGCTGGGCGTCCATTGCATAGACTGTAATGTGCGGGAAGTGCTCTCATCTGTGTACGCTGGGCATCCAATACATGGACTGTAATGTGCGGGAAGTGCTCTCCTTCTCTCTGTACACTGGGCGTCCAATGCATAGACTGTAATGTGCGGGAAGTGCTCTCCCTGTCTGTGTACACTGGGCGTACAATGCATAGACTGTAATGTGCGGGAAGTGTTCTCCCTGTCTGTGTACGCTGGGCGTCCAATGCATAGACTGTAATGTGCGGGAAGTGTTCTCCCTGTCTGTGTACGCTGGGCGTCCAATGCATAGACTGTAATGTGCGGGAAGTGCTCTCCCTGTCTGTGTACACTGGGCGTACAATGCATAGACTGTAATGTGCGGGAAGTGCTCTCCCTGTCTGTGTACACTGGGCATACAAGGCATAGACTGTAATGTGCGGGAAGTGTTCTCCCTGTCTGTGTACGCTGGGCGTCCATTGCATAGACTGTAATGTGCGGGAAGTGCTCTCATCTCTGTACACTGGGCATCCAATAAATGGACTGTAATGTGCGGGAAGTGCTCTCCCTGTCTGTGTACACTGGGCATACAAGGCATAGACTGTAATGTGCGGGAAGTGTTCTCCCTGTCTGTGTACGCTGGGCGTCCATTGCATAGACTGTAATGTGCGGGAAGTGCTCTCATCTGTGTACGCTGGGCATCCAATAAATGGACTGTAATGTGCGGGAAGTGCTCTCCCTGTCTGTGTACGCTGGGCGTCCAATGCATAGACTGTAATGTGCGGGAAGTGCTCTCCCTGTCTGTGTACACTGGGCATCCAATACAGGGACTGTAATGTGCGGGAAGTGCTCTACCTGTCTGTGTACGCTGGGCATCCAATGCATAGACTGTAATGTGCGGGAAGTGCTCTCCCTGTCTGTGTACGCTGGACGTCCAATGCATAGACTGTAATGTGCGGGAAGTGTTCTCATCTGTGTACACTGGGCGTCCAATGCATAGACTGTAATGTGCGGGAAGTGCTCTCCCTGTCTGTGTACACTGGGCATCCAATACAGGGACTGTAATGTGCGGGAAGTGCTCTCATCTGTGTACGCTGGGCATCCAATACATGGACTGTAATGTGCGGGAAGTGCTCTCCCTGTCTGTGTACGCTGGGCGTCCAATGCATAGACTGTAATGTGCGGGAAGTGCTCTCCCTGTCTGTGTACACTGGGCATCCAATACAGGGACTGTAATGTGCGGGAAGTGCTCTCCCTGTCTCTGTACACTGGGCGCCCAATGCATAGACTGTAATGTGCGGGAAGTGCTCTCCTTCTCTCTGTACACTGGGCGTCCAATGCATAGACTGTAATGTGCGGGAAGTGCTCTCCCTGTCTGTGTACACTGGGCATACAAGGCATAGACTGTAATGTGCGGGAAGTGTTCTCCCTGTCTGTGTACGCTGGACGTCCAATGCATAGACTGTAATGTGCGGGAAGTGTTCTCCCTGTCTGTGTACGCTGGACGTCCAATGCATAGACTGTAATATGCGGGAAGTGCTCTCCCTGTCTGTGTACACTGGGCATCCAATACAGGGACTGTAATGTGCGGGAAGTGCTCTACCTGTCTGTGTACGCTGGGCGTCCAATGCATAGACTGTAATGTGCGGGAAGTGCTCTCCCTGTCTGTGTACACTGGGCGTCCAATGCATAGACTGTAATGTGCGGGAAGTGTTCTCCCTGTCTGTGTACGCTGGGCGTCCAATGCATAGACTGTAATGTGCGGGAAGTGTTCTCCCTGTCTGTGTACGCTGGGCGTCCAATGCATAGACTGTAATGTGCGGGAAGTGCTCTCCCTGTCTGTGTACACTGGGCATACAAGGCATAGACTGTAATGTGCGGGAAGTGTTCTCCCTGTCTGTGTACGCTGGGCGTCCATTGCATAGACTGTAATGTGCGGGAAGTGCTCTCATCTCTGTACACTGGGCATCCAATAAATGGACTGTAATGTGCGGGAAGTGCTCTCCCTGTCTGTGTACACTGGGCATACAAGGCATAGACTGTAATGTGCGGGAAGTGTTCTCCCTGTCTGTGTACGCTGGGCGTCCATTGCATAGACTGTAATGTGCGGGAAGTGCTCTCATCTGTGTACGCTGGGCATCCAATAAATGGACTGTAATGTGCGGGAAGTGCTCTCCCTGTCTGTGTACGCTGGGCGTCCAATGCATAGACTGTAATGTGCGGGAAGTGCTCTCCCTGTCTGTGTACACTGGGCATCCAATACAGGGACTGTAATGTGCGGGAAGTGCTCTACCTGTCTGTGTACGCTGGGCATCCAATGCATAGACTGTAATGTGCGGGAAGTGCTCTCCCTGTCTGTGTACGCTGGACGTCCAATGCATAGACTGTAATGTGCGGGAAGTGTTCTCATCTGTGTACGCTGGGCGTCCAATGCATAGACTGTAATGTGCGGGAAGTGCTCTCCCTGTCTGTGTACGCTGGGCGTCCAATGCATAGACTGTAATGTGCGGGAAGTGTTCTCATCTGTGTACGCTGGGCATCCAATACATGGACTGTAATGTGCGGGAAGTGCTCTCATCTGTGTACGCTGGGCATCCAATACATGGACTGTAATGTGCGGGAAGTGCTCTCCCTGTCTGTGTGCGCTGGGCGTCCAATGCATAGACTGTAATGTGCGGGAAGTGCTCTCCCTGTCTGTGTACACTGGGCATCCAATACAGGGACTGTAATGTGCGGGAAGTGCTCTCCCTGTCCCTGTACACTGGGCGCCCAATGCATAGACTGTAATGTGCGGGAAGTGCTCTCCTTCTCTCTGTACACTGGGCGTCCAATGCATAGACTGTAATGTGCGGGAAGTGCTCTCCCTGTCTGTGTACACTGGGCGTACAATGCATAGACTGTAATGTGCGGGAAGTGTTCTCCCTGTCTGTGTACGCTGGGCGTCCAATGCATAGACTGTAATGTGCGGGAAGTGTTCTCCCTGTCTGTGTACGCTGGGCGTCCAATGCATAGACTGTAATGTGCGGGAAGTGCTCTCCCTGTCTGTGTACACTGGGCGTACAATGCATAGACTGTAATGTGCGGGAAGTGCTCTCCCTGTCTGTGTACACTGGGCATACAAGGCATAGACTGTAATGTGCGGGAAGTGTTCTCCCTGTCTGTGTACGCTGGGCGTCCATTGCATAGACTGTAATGTGCGGGAAGTGCTCTCATCTCTGTACACTGGGCATCCAATAAATGGACTGTAATGTGCGGGAAGTGCTCTCCCTGTCTGTGTACACTGGGCATACAAGGCATAGACTGTAATGTGCGGGAAGTGTTCTCCCTGTCTGTGTACGCTGGGCGTCCATTGCATAGACTGTAATGTGCGGGAAGTGCTCTCATCTGTGTACGCTGGGCATCCAATAAATGGACTGTAATGTGCGGGAAGTGCTCTCCCTGTCTGTGTACGCTGGGCGTCCAATGCATAGACTGTAATGTGCGGGAAGTGCTCTCCCTGTCTGTGTACACTGGGCATCCAATACAGGGACTGTAATGTGCGGGAAGTGCTCTACCTGTCTGTGTACGCTGGGCATCCAATGCATAGACTGTAATGTGCGGGAAGTGCTCTCCCTGTCTGTGTACGCTGGACGTCCAATGCATAGACTGTAATGTGCGGGAAGTGTTCTCATCTGTGTACACTGGGCGTCCAATGCATAGACTGTAATGTGCGGGAAGTGCTCTCCCTGTCTGTGTACACTGGGCGTCCAATGCATAGACTGTAATGTGCGGGAAGTGTTCTCCCTGTCTGTGTACACTGGGCGTCCAATGCATAGACTGTAATGTGCGGGAAGTGCTCTCCCTGTCTGTGTACACTGGGCGTCCAATGCATAGACTGTAATGTGCGGGAAGTGTTCTCCCTGTCTGTGTACGCTGGGCATCCAATGCATAGACTGTAATGTGTGGGAAGTGTTCTCCCTGTCTGTGTACGCTGGGCGTCCAATGCATAGACTGTAATGTGCGGGAAGTGCTCTCCCTGTCTGTGTACACTGGGCATACAAGGCATAGACTGTAATGTGCGGGAAGTGCTCTCCCTGTCTGTGTACACTGGGCGTCCAATGCATAGACTGTAATGTGCGGGAAATGCTCTCCATGTTTGTGTACGCTGGGCATACAATGCATAGACTGTAATGTGCGGGAAATGCTCTCCATGTTTGTGTACACTGGGCATCCAATACATGGACTGTAATGTGCGGGAAGTGTTCTCCCTGTCTGTGTACGCTGGGCATACAATGCATAGACTGTAAAGTGCGGGAAGTGCTCTCATCTGTGTACGCTGGGCATCCAATGCATAGACTGTAATGTGCGGGAAGTGCTCTCATCTGTGTACACTGGGCGTCCAATGCATAGACTGTAATGTGCGGGAAGTGCTCTCCCTGTCTGTGTACGCTGGGCGTCCAATGCATAGACTGTAATGTGCGGGAAGTGTTCTCCCTGTTTGTGTACACTGGGCATCCAATACATGGACTGTAATGTGCGGGAAGTGCTCTCATCTGTGTACGCTGGACGTCCAATGCATAGACTGTAATGTGCGGGAAGTGCTCTCCCTGTTTGTGTACACTGGGCGTCCAATGCATAGACTGTAATGTGCGGGAAGTGCTCTTCCTCTGTGTACACTGGGCGTCCAATGCATAGACTGTAATGTGCGGGAAGTGCTCTCCCTGTCTGTGTACACTGGGCGTCCAATGCATAGACTGTAATGTGCGGGAAGTGCTCTCCCTGTTTGTGTACACTTGGTGTCCAATGCATAGACTGTAATGTGCGGGAAGTGCTCTCCCTGTTTGTGTACACTGGGCGTCCAATGCATAGACTGTAATGTGCGGGAAGTGCTCTCATCTGTGTACACTGGGCGTCCAATGCATAGACTGTAATGTGCGGGAAGTGCTCTTCCTCTGTGTACACTGGGCATCCAATGCATAGACTGTAATGTGCGGGAAGTGTTCTCCCTGTCTGTGTACACTGGGTGTCCAATGCATAGACTGTAATGTGCGGGAAGTGCTCTCATCTGTGTACACTGGGCGTCCAATGCATAGACTGTAATGTGTGGGAAGTGCTCTCCCTGTCTGTGTACACTGGGTGTCCAATGCATAGACTGTAATGTGCGGGAAGTGCTCTTCCTCTGTGTACACTGGGTGTCCAATGCATAGACTGTAATGTGTGGGAAGTGCTCTCCCTGTCTGTGTACACTGGGTGTCCAATGCATAGACTGTAATGTGCGGGAAGTGCTCTTCCTCTGTGTACACTGGGTGTCCAATGCATAGACTGTAATGTGCGGGAAGTGTTCTCCTTGTCTGTGTACACTGGGCGTCCAATGCATAGACTGTAATGTGCGGGAAGTGCTCTCCCTGTTTGTGTACACTAGGTGTCCAATGCATAGACTGTAATGTGCGGGAAGTGCTCTCCCAGTTTGTGTACACTGGGCGTCCAATGCATAGACTGTAATGTGCGGGAAGTGCTCTCATCTGTGTACACTGGGCGTCCAATGCATAGACTGTAATGTGCGGGAAGTGCTCTTCCTCTGTGTACACTGGGCGCCCAATGCATAGACTGTAATGTGCGGGAAGTGTTCTCCTTGTCTGTGTACACTGGGCATACAATGCATAGACTGTAATGTGCGGGAAATGCTCTCCATGTTTGTTTACACTGGGCATCCAATACATGGACTGTAATGTGCGGGAAGTGCTCTCCCTGTTTGTGTACGCTGGGCGTCCAATGCATAGACTGTAATGTGCGGGAAGTGCTCTCATCTGTGTACACTGGGCGTCCAATGCATAGACTGTAATGTGCGGGAAGTGATCTCCCTGTCTGTGTACACTGGGCGTCCAATGCATAGACTGTAATGTGCGGGAAGTGCTCTCATCTGTGTACACTGGGCGTCCAATGCATAGACTGTAATGTGCGGGAAGTGCTCTCCCTGTCTGTGTACGCTGGGCGTCCAATGCATAGACTGTAATGTGCGGGAAGTGTTCTCCTTGTCTGTGTATACTGGGCGTCCAATGCATAGACTGTAATGTGCGGGAAGTGCTCTCCCTGTTTGTGTACACTAGGTGTCCAATGCATAGACTGTAATGTGCGGGAAGTGCTCTCCCTGTTTGTGTACACTGGGCGTCCAATGCATAGACTGTAATGTGCGGGAAGTGCTCTTCCTCTGTGTACACTGGGCGTCCAATGCATAGACTGTAATGTGCGGGAAGTGCTCTCCCTGTCTGTGTACGCTGGGCGTCCAATGCATAGACTGTAATGTGCGGGAAGTGCTCTCCCTGTCTGTGTACACTAGGTGTCCAATGCATAGACTGTAATGTGCGGGAAGTGCTCTCCCTGTTTGTGTACACTAGGCGTCCAATGCATAGACTGTAATGTGCGGGAAGTGCTCTCATCTGTGTACACTGAACGTCCAATGCATAGACTGTAATGTGCGGGAAGTGTTCTCCTTGTCTGTGTACACTGGGCGTCCAATGCATAGACTGTAATGTGCGGGAAGTGCTCTCCCTGTTTGTGTACACTGGGTGTCCAATGCATAGACTGTAATGTGCGGGAAGTGCTCTCATCTGTGTACACTGGGTGTCCAATGCATAGACTGTAATGTGCGGGAAGTGCTCTCATCTGTGTACACTGAACGTCCAATGCATAGACTGTAATGTGCGGGAAGTGCTCTCCCTGTCTGTGTACACTGGGTGTCCAATGCATAGACTGTAATGTGCGGGAAGTGCTCTCATCTGTGTACACTGGGCATCCAATACATGGACTGTAATGTGCGGGAAGTGTTCTCCCTGTCTGTGTACGCTGGGCGTCCAATGCATAGACTGTAATGTGCGGGAAGTGCTCTTCCTCTGTGTACACTGGGCGTCCAATGCATAGACTGTAATGTGCGGGAAGTGCTCTCCCTGTCTGTGTACACTGGGCGTCCAATGCATAGACTGTAATGTGCGGGAAGTGCTCTCCCTGTTTGTGTACACTTGGTGTCCAATGCATAGACTGTAATGTGCGGGAAGTGCTCTCCCTGTTTGTGTACACTGGGCGTCCAATGCATAGACTGTAATGTGCGGGAAGTGCTCTCATCTGTGTACACTGGGCGTCCAATGCATAGACTGTAATGTGCGGGAAGTGCTCTTCCTCTGTGTACACTGGGCATCCAATGCATAGACTGTAATGTGCGGGAAGTGTTCTCCCTGTCTGTGTACACTGGGTGTCCAATGCATAGACTGTAATGTGCGGGAAGTGCTCTCATCTGTGTACACTGGGCGTCCAATGCATAGACTGTAATGTGTGGGAAGTGCTCTCCCTGTCTGTGTACACTGGGTGTCCAATGCATAGACTGTAATGTGCGGGAAGTGCTCTTCCTCTGTGTACACTGGGTGTCCAATGCATAGACTGTAATGTGTGGGAAGTGCTCTCCCTGTCTGTGTACACTGGGTGTCCAATGCATAGACTGTAATGTGCGGGAAGTGCTCTTCCTCTGTGTACACTGGGTGTCCAATGCATAGACTGTAATGTGCGGGAAGTGTTCTCCTTGTCTGTGTACACTGGGCGTCCAATGCATAGACTGTAATGTGCGGGAAGTGCTCTCCCTGTTTGTGTACACTAGGTGTCCAATGCATAGACTGTAATGTGCGGGAAGTGCTCTCCCAGTTTGTGTACACTGGGCGTCCAATGCATAGACTGTAATGTGCGGGAAGTGCTCTCATCTGTGTACACTGGGCGTCCAATGCATAGACTGTAATGTGCGGGAAGTGCTCTTCCTCTGTGTACACTGGGCGCCCAATGCATAGACTGTAATGTGCGGGAAGTGTTCTCCTTGTCTGTGTACACTGGGCATACAATGCATAGACTGTAATGTGCGGGAAATGCTCTCCATGTTTGTGTACACTGGGCATCCAATACATGGACTGTAATGTGCGGGAAGTGCTCTCCCTGTTTGTGTACGCTGGGCGTCCAATGCATAGACTGTAATGTGCGGGAAGTGCTCTCATCTGTGTACACTGGGCGTCCAATGCATAGACTGTAATGTGCGGGAAGTGATCTCCCTGTCTGTGTACACTGGGCGTCCAATGCATAGACTGTAATGTGCGGGAAGTGCTCTCATCTGTGTACACTGGGCGTCCAATGCATAGACTGTAATGTGCGGGAAGTGCTCTCCCTGTCTGTGTACGCTGGGCGTCCAATGCATAGACTGTAATGTGCGGGAAGTGTTCTCCTTGTCTGTGTATACTGGGCGTCCAATGCATAGACTGTAATGTGCGGGAAGTGCTCTCCCTGTTTGTGTACACTAGGTGTCCAATGCATAGACTGTAATGTGCGGGAAGTGCTCTCCCTGTTTGTGTACACTGGGCGTCCAATGCATAGACTGTAATGTGCGGGAAGTGCTCTTCCTCTGTGTACACTGGGCGTCCAATGCATAGACTGTAATGTGCGGGAAGTGCTCTCCCTGTCTGTGTACGCTGGGCGTCCAATGCATAGACTGTAATGTGCGGGAAGTGCTCTCCCTGTCTGTGTACACTAGGTGTCCAATGCATAGACTGTAATGTGCGGGAAGTGCTCTCCCTGTTTGTGTACACTAGGCGTCCAATGCATAGACTGTAATGTGCGGGAAGTGTTCTCCTTGTCTGTGTACACTGGGCGTCCAATGCATAGACTGTAATGTGCGGGAAGTGCTCTCCCTGTTTGTGTACACTGGGTGTCCAATGCATAGACTGTAATGTGCGGGAAGTGCTCTCATCTGTGTACACTGGGTGTCCAATGCATAGACTGTAATGTGCGGGAAGTGCTCTCATCTGTGTACACTGAACGTCCAATGCATAGACTGTAATGTGCGGGAAGTGCTCTCCCTGTCTGTGTACACTGGGTGTCCAATGCATAGACTGTAATGTGCGGGAAGTGCTCTCATCTGTGTACACTGGGCATCCAATACATGGACTGTAATGTGCGGGAAGTGTTCTCCCTGTCTGTGTACGCTGGGCATACAATGCATAGACTGTAAAGTGCGGGAAGTGCTCTCATCTGTGTACGCTGGGAGTCCAATGCATAGACTGTAATGTGCGGGAAGTGCTTTCTCTGTCTGTGTACACTGGGCATCCAATGCATAGACTGTAATGTGCGGGAAGTGCTCTCCCTGTCTGTGTACGCTGGGCGTCCAATGCATAGACTGTAATGTGCGGGAAGTGTTCTCCTTGTCTGTGTACACTGGGCGTCCAATGCATAGACTGTAATGTGCGGGAAGTGCTCTCCCTGTTTGTGTACACTGGGCGTCCAATGCATAGACTGTAATGTGCGGGAAGTGCTCTTCCTCTGTGTACACTGGGTATCCAATGCATAGACTGTAATGTGCGGGAAGTGTTCTCCCTGTCTGTGTACACTAGGTGTCCAATGCATAGACTGTAATGTGCGGGAAGTGCTCTCCCTGTCTGTGTACACTGAACGTCCAATGCATAGACTGTAATGTGCGGGAAGTGCTCTCATCTGTGTACACTGGGCGTCCAATGCATAGACTGTAATGTGCGGGAAGTGCTCTCATCTGTGTACACTGGGTGTCCAATGCATAGACTGTAAAGTGCGGGAAGTGTTCTCCTTGTCTGTGTACACTGGGTGTCCAATGCATAGACTGTAATGTGCGGGAAGTGCTCTCCCTGTCTGTGTACGCTGGACGTCCAATGCATAGACTGTAAAGTGCGGGAAGTGTTCTCCTTGTCTGTGTACACTGGGTGTCCAATGCATAGACTGTAATGTGCGGGAAGTGCTCTCCCTGTCTCTGTACGCTGGACGTCCAATGCATAGACTGTAATGTGCGGGAAGTGCTCTCATCTGTGTACACTGGGCGTCCAATGCATAGACTGTAATGTGCGGGAAGTGCTCTCCCTGTCTGTGTACACTGGGCGTCCAATGCATAGACTGTAATGTGCGGGAAGTGCTCTCATCTGTGTACACTGGGCGTGCAATGCATAGACTGTAATGTGCGGGAAGTGCTTTCTCTGTCTGTGTACACTGGGCATCCAATGCATAGACTGTAATGTGCGGGAAGTGCTCTCCCTGTCTGTGTACGCTGGGCGTCCAATGCATAGACTGTAATGTGCGGGAAGTGTTCTCCTTGTCTGTGTACACTGGGCGTCCAATGCATAGACTGTAATGTGCGGGAAGTGCTCTCCCTGTCTGTGTACGCTGGACGTCCAATGCATAGACTGTAATGTGCGGGAAGTGCTCTCATCTGTGTACACTGGGTGTCCAATGCATAGACTGTAAAGTGCGGGAAGTGTTCTCCTTGTCTGTGTACACTGGGTGTCCAATGCATAGACTGTAAAGTGCGGGAAGTGTTCTCCTTGTCTGTGTACACTGGGTGTCCAATGCATAGACTGTAATGTGCGGGAAGTGCTCTCCCTGTCTGTGTACACTGGGTGTCCAATGCATAGACTGTAATGTGCGGGAAGTGCTCTCCCTATCTGTGTACACTGGGTGTCCAATGCATAGACTGTAATGTGCGGGAAGTGCTCTCCCTATCTGTGTACACTGGGCGTCCAATGCATAGACTGTAAAGTGCGGGAAATGCTCTCCCTGTCTCTGTACGCTGGACGTCCAATGCATAGACTGTAATGTGCGGGAAGTGCTCTCCCTGTCTCTGTACACTGGGTGTCCAATGCATAGACTGTAATGTGCGGGAAGTGCTCTCCCTGTCTGTGTACACTGGGCGTCCAATGCATAGACTGTAATGTGCGGGAAGTGCTCTCATCTGTGTACACTGGGCGTGCAATGCATAGACTGTAATGTGCGGGAAGTGCTCTCATCTGTGTACACTGGGCGTCCAATGCATAGACTGTAATGTGCGGGAAGTGCTCTCCCTGTCTGTGTACACTGGGCGTCCAATGCATAGACTGTAATGTGCGGGAAGTGCTCTCCCTGTTTGTGTACGCTGGGTGTCCAATGCATAGACTGTAATGTGTGGGAAGTGATCTCATCTGTGTACACTGGGTGTCCAATGCATAGACTGTAATGTGCGGGAAGTGCTCTCCGTCTGTGTACACTGGGTGTCCAATGCATAGACTGTAATGTGCGGGAAGTGTTCTCCCTGTCTGTGTACACTGGGTGTCCAATGCATAGACTGTAATGTGCGGGAAGTGCTCTCATCTGTGTACAGTGGGCATCTAATGCATAGACTGTAATGTGCGGGAAGTGATCTCCCTGTCTGTGTACACTGGGCGTCCAATGCATAGACTGTAATGTGCGGGAAGTGCTCTACCTGTCTGTGTACACTGGGTGCCCAATGCATAGACTGTAATGTGCGGGAAGTGCTCTCCCTGTCTGTGTACACTGGGTGTCCAATGCATAGACTGTAAAGTGCGGGAAGTGTTCTCCTTGTCTGTGTACACTGGGTGTCCAATGCATAGACTGTAATGTGCGGGAAGTGCTCTCCCTGTCTGTGTACGCTGGACGTCCAATGCATAGACTGTAATGTGCGGGAAGTGCTCTCATCTGTGTACACTGGGTGTCCAATGCATAGACTGTAAAGTGCGGGAAGTGTTCTCCTTGTCTGTGTACACTGGGTGTCCAATGCATAGACTGTAAAGTGCGGGAAGTGTTCTCCTTGTCTGTGTACACTGGGTGTCCAATGCATAGACTGTAATGTGCGGGAAGTGCTCTCCCTGTCTGTGTACACTGGGTGTCCAATGCATAGACTGTAATGTGCGGGAAGTGCTCTCCCTATCTGTGTACACTGGGTGTCCAATGCATAGACTGTAATGTGCGGGAAGTGCTCTCCCTATCTGTGTACACTGGGCGTCCAATGCATAGACTGTAAAGTGCGGGAAATGCTCTCCCTGTCTCTGTACACTGGGTGTCCAATGCATAGACTGTAATGTGCGGGAAGTGCTCTCCCTGTCTGTGTACACTGGGCGTCCAATGCATAGACTGTAATGTGCGGGAAGTGCTCTCATCTGTGTACACTGGGCGTCCAATGCATAGACTGTAATGTGCGGGAAGTGATCTCCCTGTCTGTGTACACTGGGCGTCCAATGCATATACTGTAATGTGCGGGAAGTGCTCTCATCTGTGTACACTGGGCGTCCAATGCATAGACTGTAATGTGCGGGAAGTGATCTCCCTGTCTGTGTACACTGGGCGTCCAATGCATAGACTGTAATGTGCGGGAAGTGCTCTCCCTGTTTGTGTACGCTGGGCGTCCAATGCATATACTGTAATGTGCGGGAAGTGCTCTCATCTGTGTACACTGGGTGTCCAATGCATAGACTGTAATGTGTGGGAAGTGATCTCATCTGTGTACACTGGGTGTCCAATGCATAGACTGTAATGTGCGGGAAGTGCTCTCCCTGTTTGTGTACGCTGGGCGTCCAATGCATATACTGTAATGTGCGGGAAGTGCTCTCATCTGTGTACACTGGGTGTCCAATGCATAGACTGTAATGTGTGGGAAGTGATCTCATCTGTGTACACTGGGTGTCCAATGCATAGACTGTAATGTGCGGGAAGTGCTCTCCGTCTGTGTACACTGGGTGTCCAATGCATAGACTGTAATGTGCGGGAAGTGTTCTCCCTGTCTGTGTACACTGGGTGTCCAATGCATAGACTGTAATGTGCGGGAAGTGCTCTCATCTGTGTACAGTGGGCATCTAATGCATAGACTGTAATGTGCGGGAAGTGCTCTCATCTGTGTACGCTGGGTGCCCAATGCATAGACTGTAATGTGCGGGAAGTGCTCTCCCTGTCTGTGTACACTGGGCGTCCAATGCATAGACTGTAATGTGCGGGAAGTGCTCTTCCTCTGTGTACGCTGGGAGTCCAATGCATAGACTGTAATGTGCGGGAAGTGCTTTCTCTGTCTGTGTACACTGGGCATCCAATGCATAGACTGTAATGTGCGGGAAGTGCTCTCCCTGTCTGTGTACGCTGGGCGTCCAATGCATAGACTGTAATGTGCGGGAAGTGTTCTCCTTGTCTGTGTACACTGGGCGTCCAATGCATAGACTGTAATGTGCGGGAAGTGCTCTCCCTGTTTGTGTACACTGGGCGTCCAATGCATAGACTGTAATGTGCGGGAAGTGCTCTTCCTCTGTGTACACTGGGTATCCAATGCATAGACTGTAATGTGCGGGAAGTGTTCTCCCTGTCTGTGTACACTAGGTGTCCAATGCATAGACTGTAATGTGCGGGAAGTGCTCTCCCTGTCTGTGTACACTGAACGTCCAATGCATAGACTGTAATGTGCGGGAAGTGCTCTCATCTGTGTACACTGGGCGTCCAATGCATAGACTGTAATGTGCGGGAAGTGCTCTCATCTGTGTACACTGGGTGTCCAATGCATAGACTGTAAAGTGCGGGAAGTGTTCTCCTTGTCTGTGTACACTGGGTGTCCAATGCATAGACTGTAATGTGCGGGAAGTGCTCTCCCTGTCTGTGTACGCTGGACGTCCAATGCATAGACTGTAAAGTGCGGGAAGTGTTCTCCTTGTCTGTGTACACTGGGTGTCCAATGCATAGACTGTAATGTGCGGGAAGTGCTCTCCCTGTCTCTGTACGCTGGACGTCCAATGCATAGACTGTAATGTGCGGGAAGTGTTCTCCTTGTCTGTGTACACTGGGCGTGCAATGAATAGACTGTAATGTGCGGGAAGTGCTCTCATCTGTGTACACTGGGCGTCCAATGCATAGACTGTAATGTGCGGGAAGTGCTCTCCCTGTCTGTGTACACTGGGCGTCCAATGCATAGACTGTAATGTGCGGGAAGTGCTCTCATCTGTGTACACTGGGCGTGCAATGCATAGACTGTAATGTGCGGGAAGTGCTTTCTCTGTCTGTGTACACTGGGCATCCAATGCATAGACTGTAATGTGCGGGAAGTGCTCTCCCTGTCTGTGTACGCTGGGCGTCCAATGCATAGACTGTAATGTGCGGGAAGTGTTCTCCTTGTCTGTGTACACTGGGCGTCCAATGCATAGACTGTAATGTGCGGGAAGTGCTCTCCCTGTTTGTGTACACTAGGTGTCCAATGCATAGACTGTAATGTGCGGGAAGTGCTCTCATCTGTGTACACTGGGCGTCCAATGCATAGACTGTAATGTGCGGGAAGTGCTCTCATCTGTGTACACTGGGTGTCCAATGCATAGACTGTAAAGTGCGGGAAGTGTTCTCCTTGTCTGTGTACACTGGGTGTCCAATGCATAGACTGTAATGTGCGGGAAGTGCTCTCCCTGTCTGTGTACGCTGGACGTCCAATGCATAGACTGTAATGTGCGGGAAGTGCTCTCATCTGTGTACACTGGGTGTCCAATGCATAGACTGTAAAGTGCGGGAAGTGTTCTCCTTGTCTGTGTACACTGGGTGTCCAATGCATAGACTGTAAAGTGCGGGAAGTGTTCTCCTTGTCTGTGTACACTGGGTGTCCAATGCATAGACTGTAATGTGCGGGAAGTGCTCTCCCTGTCTGTGTACACTGGGTGTCCAATGCATAGACTGTAATGTGCGGGAAGTGCTCTCCCTATCTGTGTACACTGGGTGTCCAATGCATAGACTGTAATGTGCGGGAAGTGCTCTCCCTATCTGTGTACACTGGGCGTCCAATGCATAGACTGTAAAGTGCGGGAAATGCTCTCCCTGTCTCTGTACGCTGGACGTCCAATGCATAGACTGTAATGTGCGGGAAGTGCTCTCCCTGTCTCTGTACACTGGGTGTCCAATGCATAGACTGTAATGTGCGGGAAGTGCTCTCCCTGTCTGTGTACACTGGGCGTCCAATGCATAGACTGTAATGTGCGGGAAGTGCTCTCATCTGTGTACACTGGGCGTGCAATGCATAGACTGTAATGTGCGGGAAGTGCTCTCATCTGTGTACACTGGGCGTCCAATGCATAGACTGTAATGTGCGGGAAGTGATCTCCCTGTCTGTGTACACTGGGCGTCCAATGCATAGACTGTAATGTGCGGGAAGTGCTCTCCCTGTTTGTGTACGCTGGGCGTCCAATGCATATACTGTAATGTGCGGGAAGTGCTCTCATCTGTGTACACTGGGTGTCCAATGCATAGACTGTAATGTGTGGGAAGTGATCTCATCTGTGTACACTGGGCGTCCAATGCATAGACTGTAATGTGCGGGAAGTGCTCTCCCTGTTTGTGTACGCTGGGCGTCCAATGCATATACTGTAATGTGCGGGAAGTGCTCTCATCTGTGTACACTGGGTGTCCAATGCATAGACTGTAATGTGTGGGAAGTGATCTCATCTGTGTACACTGGGTGTCCAATGCATAGACTGTAATGTGCGGGAAGTGCTCTCCGTCTGTGTACACTGGGTGTCCAATGCATAGACTGTAATGTGCGGGAAGTGTTCTCCCTGTCTGTGTACACTGGGTGTCCAATGCATAGACTGTAATGTGCGGGAAGTGCTCTCATCTGTGTACAGTGGGCATCTAATGCATAGACTGTAATGTGCGGGAAGTGCTCTCCCTGTCTGTGTACACTGGGTGTCCAATGCATAGACTGTAAAGTGCGGGAAGTGTTCTCCTTGTCTGTGTACACTGGGTGTCCAATGCATAGACTGTAATGTGCGGGAAGTGCTCTCCCTGTCTGTGTACGCTGGACGTCCAATGCATAGACTGTAATGTGCGGGAAGTGCTCTCATCTGTGTACACTGGGTGTCCAATGCATAGACTGTAAAGTGCGGGAAGTGTTCTCCTTGTCTGTGTACACTGGGTGTCCAATGCATAGACTGTAAAGTGCGGGAAGTGTTCTCCTTGTCTGTGTACACTGGGTGTCCAATGCATAGACTGTAATGTGCGGGAAGTGCTCTCCCTATCTGTGTACACTGGGTGTCCAATGCATAGACTGTAATGTGCGGGAAGTGCTCTCCCTGTCTGTGTACACTGGGTGTCCAATGCATAGACTGTAATGTGCGGGAAGTGCTCTCCCTATCTGTGTACACTGGGTGTCCAATGCATAGACTGTAATGTGCGGGAAGTGCTCTCCCTATCTGTGTACACTGGGCGTCCAATGCATAGACTGTAAAGTGCGGGAAATGCTCTCCCTGTCTCTGTACGCTGGACGTCCAATGCATAGACTGTAATGTGCGGGAAGTGCTCTCCCTGTCTCTGTACACTGGGTGTCCAATGCATAGACTGTAATGTGCGGGAAGTGCTCTCCCTGTCTGTGTACACTGGGCGTCCAATGCATAGACTGTAATGTGCGGGAAGTGCTCTCATCTGTGTACACTGGGCGTGCAATGCATAGACTGTAATGTGCGGGAAGTGCTCTCATCTGTGTACACTGGGCGTCCAATGCATAGACTGTAATGTGCGGGAAGTGATCTCCCTGTCTGTGTACACTGGGCGTCCAATGCATATACTGTAATGTGCGGGAAGTGCTCTCATCTGTGTACACTGGGCGTCCAATGCATAGACTGTAATGTGCGGGAAGTGATCTCCCTGTCTGTGTACACTGGGCGTCCAATGCATATACTGTAATGTGCGGGAAGTGCTCTCATCTGTGTACACTGGGCGTCCAATGCATAGACTGTAATGTGCGGGAAGTGATCTCCCTGTCTGTGTACACTGGGCGTCCAATGCATAGACTGTAATGTGCGGGAAGTGATCTCCCTGTCTGTGTACACTGGGCGTCCAATGCATAGACTGTAATGTGCGGGAAGTGATCTCCCTGTCTGTGTACACTGGGCGTCCAATGCATATACTGTAATGTGCGGGAAGTGCTCTCATCTGTGTACACTGGGTGTCCAATGCATAGACTGTAATGTGTGGGAAGTGATCTCATCTGTGTACACTGGGCGTCCAATGCATAGACTGTAATGTGCGGGAAGTGCTCTCCCTGTTTGTGTACGCTGGGCGTCCAATGCATATACTGTAATGTGCGGGAAGTGCTCTCATCTGTGTACACTGGGTGTCCAATGCATAGACTGTAATGTGTGGGAAGTGATCTCATCTGTGTACACTGGGTGTCCAATGCATAGACTGTAATGTGCGGGAAGTGCTCTCCGTCTGTGTACACTGGGTGTCCAATGCATAGACTGTAATGTGCGGGAAGTGTTCTCCCTGTCTGTGTACACTGGGTGTCCAATGCATAGACTGTAATGTGCGGGAAGTGCTCTCATCTGTGTACAGTGGGCATCTAATGCATAGACTGTAATGTGCGGGAAGTGATCTCCCTGTCTGTGTACACTGGGCGTCCAATGCATAGACTGTAATGTGCGGGAAGTGCTCTCATCTGTGTACGCTGGGTGCCCAATGCATAGACTGTAATGTGCGGGAAGTGCTCTCCCTGTCTGTGTACACTGGGCGTCCAATGCATAGACTGTAATGTGCGGGAAGTGCTCTTCCTCTGTGTACACTGGGCGTCCAATGCATAGACTGTAATGTGCGGGAAGTGCTCTCCTTGTCTGTGTACACTGGGCGTCCAATGCATAGACTGTAATGTGCGGGAAGTGCTCTTCCTCTGTGTACACTGGGCGTCCAATGCATAGACTGTAATGTGCGGGAAGTGCTCTCCCTATCTGTGTACACTGGGTGTCCAATGCATAGACTGTAATGTGCGGGAAGTGCTCTCCCTATCTGTGTACACTGGGCGTCCAATGCATAGACTGTAAAGTGCGGGAAATGCTCTCCCTGTCTCTGTACGCTGGACGTCCAATGCATAGACTGTAATGTGCGGGAAGTGCTCTCCCTGTCTCTGTACACTGGGTGTCCAATGCATAGACTGTAATGTGCGGGAAGTGCTCTCCCTGTTTGTGTACACTGGGCGTCCAATGCATAGACTGTAATGTGCGGGAAGTGCTCTCCCTGTCTGTGTACACTGGGCGTCCAATGCATAGACTGTAATGTGCGGGAAGTGCTCTCATCTGTGTACACTGGGCGTGCAATGCATAGACTGTAATGTGCGGGAAGTGCTCTCATCTGTGTACACTGGGCGTCCAATGCATAGACTGTAATGTGTGGGAAGTGTTCTCCCTGTCTGTGTACACTGGGTGTCCAATGCATAGACTGTAATGTGCGGGAAGTGTTCTCCCTGTCTGTGTACAGTTGGTGTCCAATGCATAGACTGTAATGTGCGGGAAGTGTTCTCCCTGTCTGTGTACACTGGGTGTCCAATGCATAGACTGTAATGTGCGGGAAGTGCTCTCATCTGTGTACAGTGGGCATCTAATGCATAGACTGTAATGTGCGGGAAGTGATCTCATCTGTGTACACTGGGTGCCCAATGCATAGACTGTAATGTGCGGGAAGTGCTCTCATCTGTGTACACTGGGTGCCCAATGCATAGACTGTAATGTGCGGGAAGTGCTCTCATCTGTGTACGCTGGGCGTCCATTGCATAGACTGTAATGTGCGGGAAGTGTTCTCACTGTAGCAGGCGCAGCACCCTTCGGTGCCTAGTGCGCTGTGACATTAGAACAATGATGTAATTGCTGTTTCTTTGTTGATTGGACTGACTTTACTCTGTAATTCCTCCAATGCCGCTCTATGGATGCAGGAGGTGCAAAGAGCGCCGAATACTTCACTTCACTTCTTTAATAACTTCCATCTTCTTCATATAACGGCTTCCAATGGCTGGTTTCATTCATATTACATTGGGTTGATTCGTTAGATTCGGTAAATTCGTTCTATTATAATTACTCTACAGTGATTTGATTCATTTAATTCGCAAATTCGGTGGGACTACAAGTGAACACACAACAGATTGTACACAGATCCACCTGCACTGCCAAACAACAGAGGAACACACAAGTGCATTAAATACCTATTCGGCCTTCTCTGCTTCCATGGAGCTTCTCTGATTGGAACTGTCTGTTTCCTCCTCTGTCTGGTGTCTCTAGAACAGTCTAGCAGGGAGTATTACACAGACATAGATGTGAAACTGGCTGGGATTGGTTAAGGCTCTGTACAGTGTGAGGCTGTCTGTGATTGGCTCAGCTCTATACTAACTCTTAAAGGCATATTTTCCTTTTCTGCTTCTGCTAACACAATGAATATATAAAAGTCATATAACAATCAAAGACATAAATCACAGCAATCATTCTGCTTTTGGCTCTAACATGTCCACATATGTACTGAGGGTATTGGCAGGTTTGGTGTCACATATATGTGACCATATTACCAACCTAGGACCGGTCTTAGCTGGCCAGCTACATTCCCTGTCTGTGTACACTGGGTGCCCAATGCATAGACTGTAATGTGCGGGAAGTGTTCTCCCTGTCTGTGTACACTGGGCGTCCAATGCATAGACTGTAATGTGCGGGAAGTGCTCTCATCTGTGTACACTGGGTGTCCAATGCATAGACTGTAATGTGTGGGAAGTGATCTCATCTGTGTACACTGGGCGTCCAATGCATAGACTGTAATGTGCGGGAAGTGATCTCCCTGTCTGTGTACACTGGGCGTCCAATGCATAGACTGTAATGTGTGGGAAGTGCTCTCCCTGTGTACACTGGGTGCCCAATGCATAGACTGTAATGTGCGGGAAGTGCTCTCCCTGTGTACACTGGGTGCCCAATGCATAGACTGTAATGTGCGGGAAGTGTTCTCCCTGTCTGTGTACACTAGGTATCCAATGCATAGACTGTAATGTGCGGGAAGTGTTCTCCCTGTCTGTGTACACTAGGTATCCAATGCATAGACTGTAATGTGCGGGAAGTGCTCTCCCTGTCTGTGTACACTGGGCGTCCAATGCATAGACTGTAATGTGCGGGAAGTGATCTCCCTGTCTGTGTACACTGGGCGTCCAATGCATAGACTGTAATGTGCGGGAAGTGTTCTCCCTGTCTGTGTACACTGGGCGTCCAATGCATAGACTGTAATGTGCGGGAAGTGCTCTCATCTGTGTACACTGGGTGTCCAATGCATAGACTGTAATGTGTGGGAAGTGATCTCATCTGTGTACACTGGGCGTCCAATGCATAGACTGTAATGTGCGGGAAGTGATCTCCCTGTCTGTGTACACTGGGCGTCCAATGCATAGACTGTAATGTGTGGGAAGTGCTCTCCCTGTGTACACTGGGTGCCCAATGCATAGACTGTAATGTGCGGGAAGTGTTCTCCCTGTCTGTGTACACTAGGTATCCAATGCATAGACTGTAATGTGCGGGAAGTGTTCTCCCTGTCTGTGTACACTAGGTATCCAATGCATAGACTGTAATGTGCGGGAAGTGTTCTCCCTGTCTGTGTACACTAGGTATCCAATGCATAGACTGTAATGTGCGGGAAGTGCTCTCCCTGTCTGTGTACACTGGGCGTCCAATGCATAGACTGTAATGTGCGGGAAGTGATCTCCCTGTCTGTGTACACTGGGCGTCCAATGCATAGACTGTAATGTGCGGGAAGTGCTCTCCCTGTTTGTGTACACTGGGCGTCCAATGCATATACTGTAATGTGCGGGAAGTGCTCTCATCTGTGTACACTGGGTGTCCAATGCATAGACTGTAATGTGTGGGAAGTGATCTCATCTGTGTACACTGGGCGTCCAATGCATAGACTGTAATGTGCGGGAAGTGCTCTCCCTGTTTGTGTACGCTGGGCGTCCAATGCATATACTGTAATGTGCGGGAAGTGCTCTCATCTGTGTACACTGGGTGTCCAATGCATAGACTGTAATGTGCGGGAAGTGCTCTCATCTGTGTACAGTGGGCATCTAATGCATAGACTGTAATGTGCGGGAAGTGATCTCCCTGTCTGTGTACACTGGGCGTCCAATGCATAGACTGTAATGTGCGGGAAGTGCTCTCATCTGTGTACACTGGGTGCCCAATGCATAGACTGTAATATGCGGGAAGTGCTCTCCCTGTGTACACTGGGTGCCCAATGCATAGACTGTAATGTGCGGGAAGTGCTCTTCCTCTGTGTACACTGGGCGTCCAATGCATAGACTGTAATGTGCGGGAAGTGCTCTTCCTCTGTGTACACTGGGCGTCCAATGCATAGACTGTAATGTGCGGGAAGTGCTCTCCTTGTCTGTGTACACTGGGCGTCCAATGCATAGACTGTAATGTGCGGGAAGTGCTCTTCCTCTGTGTACACTGGGCGTCCAATGCATAGACTGTAATGTGCGGGAAGTGCTCTTCCTCTGTGTACACTGGGCGTCCAATGCATAGACTGTAATGTGCGGGAAGTGCTCTTCCTCTGTGTACACTGGGCGTCCAATGCATAGACTGTAATGTGCGGGAAGTGCTCTTCCTCTGTGTACACTGGGCGTCCAATGCATAGACTGTAATGTGTGGGAAGTGCTCTCCTTGTCAGCCAGTGTACACAGACAGGAAGAGCACTTCCCGCACAGTACAGTCTATGCATTGTACTAAAGGCAGTTGATTTACTAAAGCCAAATAGACTGAGCACTTTGCAAGTGCAGTTTCTCCAGAGCTTTGAATATACAATCACATTCAAGGAAAAAAAATAATTTTGCTTGCACATGATTGGATGGTGGAAGTCAGCAGGGAGTTCCCCCCATTTAGTAAACTCTGGAGCAACTTGCAAAGTGCTTGGTCTATTTGGCTTTAGTAAATCCCTCCCCTCCCCCATCCTACAAGGGCTGTCAGCCTCCTTCACCACAATGAAGGTCTCTTGGAGGAATCCCGCTGCTGCCAGACAAGCACACTTCCCTGAGGGTGAGGGATCTGCACATACACCAGGACACATTGTATGAAGATACCAATTTATTACCGATATCCAGGTCTGTGTGCGATAATAACGTGGAAAGAACACTTGGGGACTAGATTGCTGCGGTCAGCCATAGAGATGCTGTCATTGGGTGGAATTCGGCCAATCGGCGGAGGTCACTTTTCACCGAGGTGGATCAACATATGCCAGCGGTAATCTGCTTTCCGCTTGTAGCTTTTCCCGCACTCGGGACAGGAATATGTGTGGCACTCCTTGGCGACATGGACGCTCATGTGCTGCTTGAGGTTGTACTTCTGCCGGAAGCCTTTGCCGCACTGCAGGCAGGTGAAGGGCTTGTCGTTGCTGTGAGTGTGCAGATGGTTCTTCAGGTTGCTCTTCTGGACAAAGCCCTTCCCACACTCAGGGCAGAAGTACGGGACGTCTCCTTGGTGGATCCTCATGTGTAGGACGAGGCCGGGTTTGGTCCGGTAACATCTGCCGCACTCGTGGCAGGAATATCGCTCCCCAGTGTGGACCATTTGGTGGGTTTCCAGCTGTGCCTTGAATAGAAAGTTCTTTCCGCAGTCAGAGCATATGAATGGCTTATCGCCGGTGTGTCGTCTTTCATGGATCTCGCGGCCTTTGTCGCTGGAAAAGCTCTTTTCACAGAAGGAACAAGGAAATGGTTTTTGGTTGGAGTGAACCACTTGATGTCGGAGGACCGTTGCTTTGCATGCGAAGAGCCTCCCGCAGTCTGGACAGGCCACTTTGTACTTCTTATGAGCCAGGTAGTGTCTCTGGAGGCATATTCTGCTGGTGAAATAGCGCCCACACTTGGAGCACTTGTACATCTTCACTGGTGTGCAGGTTAAAGTCCGCACCTCCTGTGCGTTGTCATTGGTAGATGTGCCGAGTTCCAGCACTTTCTTTAACAAGCCCGTCTTGGTTTCCCTTGGTAAGGCCATCTTCCTGTGGGTTAGCTGTGGATTACGGATCACCAGGGGCAAGGTACGTGGCAGGATCCTGTCCTTCCTCAGAGCCAAGGGCCATATTGTTTGTGTTCCTCTGCTGCTGGTTGAGGGGCCTCCAGCTCGGTGTGAGAAGGATTCTTCTTCTGATTCCTCCTCGCTGGACATGGCCTCCTCTTTAATTGTAATTGGGATAATCTGTGTCTCATCGATGTTGTTAGGATCTTCATCAGAGAACGGCTCCTCTTTAATATAGAAAGATTTGTCCACTCCGGAAACAGGTTCCCTCTTAGTATGAAGAGACACGTGATCTGACAGGTCCTCTTCATCTGAGAGGGGTTCTTCCTTAATATGAACAGACATTTCTTGTGATGATTTATCGTTGGCACTCTGGAGACATTCCTCCTTATAGGCACGTTGTGTCCTGTCCACTTTGGGGGCTCCTTTTCCTGAGAGTGATTCCTCGTTATTAGGAGTCTTGGTGCTGGGTGACCCAACTGCAGCTGCACTTATCGGGGGTTCCTCTTTTATGTGGGCAGATGGATTATGTGTGGAGGAGCACCTCCCTCCTGTACATGAAAGGGCTTCCTCCTTCATATTGGCAGCTTTGGGATCCTCTGACCAATTGCTTTCTATGAATGGAGACATCTTCAGATATGGCCCAGCCTCTACCACAGCTCCTGGGCTGGGCAATGAAATCTTCAGGACATCACATGGTTTTCGGCCTGTCCGACCTCCAGCCGGGTCTGTGGCAGGTGAAGCCGGGATTTCACATGGTTTTCGGTCTGTCCTACCTCCAGCCGGGTCTGTGGCAGGTGAAGCCGGGATTTCACATGGTTTTCGGTCTGTCCGACCTCCAGCCGGGTCTGTGACAGGTGAAGCCGGGATTTCACATGGTTTTCGGCCTGTCCTACCTCCAGCCGGGTCTGTGACAGGTGAAGCCGGGATTTCACATGGTTTTGGTACTTTTAGGCATTTGACCCCTGCATTGCTTTTTATTGTGATCTTTATTTTGTCCTTGAAATCCAGGGCAGAAATTGGGGTGGTCAGTGGTCCAAAGAGGTCTGACAATGCCATTCTACCTGTAGGAAATAAAACACACAACAGCCAGATGAGGGTCAGCTCAGGACTAATATGAAGAATAAACTCTACAGAAATCATCATCAAACAGATTGGTGGGACTGGTCAGGATGGTCCTGTCTGTGAACAGTAGGAAAGGTGATGGTGAAGGTCGGTGATTGGTGGGACTGGTCGGGATGGCTCTGTCTGTGAACAGTAGGAAAGGTGATGGTGACGATCAGTGATTGGTGGGACTGGTCGGGATGGCTCTGTCTGTGAACAGTAGGAAAGGTGATGGTGACGATCAGTGATTGGTGGGACTGGTCGGGATGGCTCTGTCTGTGAACAGTAGGAAAGGTGATGGTGAAGGTCGGTGATTGGTGGGACTGGTCGGGATGGCTCTGTCTGTGAACAGTAGGAAAGGTGATGGTGAAGGTCGGCCATTGGTGGGACTGGTTAGGAGGAAGAGGACAGGGTAGTGAGGAGACAATGGTGAAGGCTGGTGATTAAATATTGGTCACGTGTTCTATATTTATCAGGTGTGAGGGGGAGGGGTCACGTGTTTTATATTTATCAGGTGAGGGGAAGAGGCAGGTGACTTTTTCTCATTCAAAATAACCACCCATAGAGGGGCTGTGACGTCCCGTGCGGGTCCTTCCTTGTGTAATCAGGAAGCTGTGACGTCATATGTACAATTCTCCAGGTGTTGGGGGTTCTGGTGGATCTCTTACCCGGGAAAACCCCGAACGAACCGTTCTCCATTCCTCCTCCTTCGTTAGTCTCCAGCCGCCATCTTGTCGTAGACCGGAACCGGAGACATTGTGGTGAGGATTCTTCCGCCTCTATTCCGGATTGGCGAACAGTAGACACGACACATGACCGGAGGGGAAGCCCGCCTCCAGATGTATTATTTGTATTGATAGGTGATGACGTCATTTCTGTATTACGAATATTATTGTCAGTATCACAATTATGATTCTTAATGGAGCCGTGACTGCAGTTCTCCGCTCTGACCATCGGATGGCGCTGTGTATTCATAATAAGTTGAAGTTTTCCGCTCTGACCATCGGATGTCGCTGTGTATTCATAATAAGTTGCAGTTTTCCGCTCTGACCATCGGATGGCGCTGTGTATTCATAATAAGTTGCAGTTTTCCTCTCTGACCATCGGATGTCGCTGTGTATTCATAATAAGTTGAAGTTTTCCGCTCTGACCATCGGATGGCGCTGTGTATTCATAATAAGTTGAAGTTTTCCGCTCTGACCATCGGATGGCGCTGTGTATTCATAATAAGTTGAAGTTTTCCGCTCTGACCATCGGATGGCGCTGTGTATTCATAATAAGTTGCAGTTCTCCGCTCTGACCAGCGGATGGCGCTGTGTATCTATAATAAGTTGCAGTTCTCCGCTCTGACCATCGGGTGTCGCTGTGTAATCATAAGTGAGTTGCAGTTCTCGCGTATTGCCACAAGATGCCGCTCACCAATAATATAGTAGTAGAGGAGTTGTAATTCTCAGCTTTAAGCATCGGGTGTCCCTGTATATTTAGATAGAATAACCAGAGAGTAGGGGTTACAACCTCCGGTCGCTGGGGGTCGCTGTATATGAATGGATAACAAAGACGGAGGTGCAGTTCTCATTTGTCGCCACCAGATGTCACGCTGGATGAGACACGTGACGTCTCATCAACAGGAAGTAGCTCCGCCTACATTCTGGATGAGGAAACAACGTCACCAATATGGAACGCAAACAGGAAGTGGGGTCAGGAGGCGGATCAGACGAGATGGGGAGAACTTCCGGGGCGGAGCAAGATGGCGGCTGCAGAGAGGGTGAGAATGGCAGTTCCTGAAATAAAAACTGTTAGAGGGAGGTAGTGGATGGGACTTTCTGCTCCCATTATCCCCTGCGGGAGCATTTCTACCGGATTGAAGCCTGAGGGGGTGTTACCCACTGAGCCCCCTCCTCACCTACCCTTCCCTCCCCCCAACTACCCTTTCCTGTACTGACTGCCACTTGCCTGCCCTTTCCCTACCCTCCCCCCTTCCCAATTACCCTCAGCCCCACCCACCTCTCCAAAACAGTGGCTCCTCCCCCGTGTGTACACAGCGCCCCCCATTGTCATAGGCTGATGGCTGCGTGTCCTCTTCCATGCAGGGGGCCAGACACATGGAGGAGAAATGAAGAAACGTGTGATGGTGACCTTCCCCTGCGTGATGATGTCATTGGTGATGCCCCTCCCCTGTGTGATGTCATTGATGCCCCTACCCTGTGTGATGATGTCATTGATGCCTCTCCCTGTGTAATGTCATTGGTGACTCTCCCCTGCGTGATGATGTCATTGGTGATGCCCCTACCCTGTGTGATGATGTCATTGGTGAGTCTCCCCTGTGTGATGATGTCATTGGTGACGCTCCCCTGCGAGATGATGTCATAGATTATGACCCTCCCCTGCGTGATGATGTCATTGGTGATAACCCTCCCCTGGGTGATGTCATTGGTGATGACCCTCCCCTGAGTGATGATGTCACTGGTGACTCTTCCCTGCGTGATGATGTCATTGGTGATGACCTTTCCCTGTGTGATGTCATTGGTGATGACCCTCCCCTGTATGATGTCATTGGTAATGACCCAACCAACCCCCCTCCCATGTGATGTCATTGGTGACTCTCCCCTGTGTGATGATGTCATTGGTGATGACTCTCCCCTGTGTGATGATGTCATTGGTGATTCTTCCCTGTGTGATGACATTGGTCTCTCCCCTATGTGATGATGTCATTGATGATGACCGTCCCATTGGTGGTGATGTCATTGGTCATGACTCTCCCCTGTGTGATGTCATTGATGACCCTCCCTTGTGTGATGATGTTATTGGTGATGACCCTCCCTTGTGTGATGATGTCATTGGTGATGACCCTCCCTTGTGTGATGATGTCATTGGTGATGACCCTCCCTTGTGTGATGATGTCATTGGTGATGACCCTCCCCTGTGTGATGATGTCATTGGTGATGACCCTCCCCTGTGTGATGTCATTGGTGATCTCCTCTGTGTGATGATGTCATTGGTGATCTCCTCTGTGTGATGACGTCATTGGTGATCTCCCCTGTGTGATGACATCATTGGTGATCTCCCCTGTGTGATGACGTCATTGGTGATCTCCCCTGCATGATGATGCCATTGGTGATGACCCTCCCCTGCGTGATGATGTCACTAGTGACCCTCCCCTGCGTGATGATGTCACTGATGCCCCTCCCCTGCGTGATGATGTCATTGGTGACTCTTCCCTGTGATGATGTTACTGATGATGACTCTCCCCTGTGTGATTGTCATTGATGATGACTTTCCCCTGGTGATGATGTCATTGGTGCTGGCCCTCCCCTGTGTGATGATGACATTGGTCACTCTTCCCTGTGTGATGATGACATTGGTCACTCTTCCCTGTGTAATGATGTCATTGATGACCCTTCCCTGTGTGATGATGTCATTGATGATGACCCTTCCCTGTGTGATGATGTCATTGGTGATCTCCTCTGTGTGATATCATTGGTAAACTCCCCTGTGTGATGATGTCATTGGTGCTGGCCCTCCCCTGTGTGATGATGACATTGGTCACTCTTCCCTGTGTAATGATGTCATTGATGACCCTTCCCTGTGTGATGATGTCATTGATGACCCTTCCCTGTGTGATGATGTCATTGATGACCCTTCCCTGTGTGATGATGTCATTGATGATGACCCTTCCCTGTGTGATGATGTCATTGGTGATCTCCTCTGTGTGATATCATTGGTAAACTCCCCTGTGTGATGATGTCATTGGTAAACTCCCCTGTGTGATGATGTCATTGGTGATCTCCCCTGTGTGATAATGTCATTGGTGATTACCCTCCCCTGCGTGATGATGTCATTGGTGATGACCCTCCCCTGCGTGATGTCACTGGTGACCCTCCCCTGCATGATGATGTCACTGATACCCTTCCCCTTTGTGATGATGTCATTGGTGACTCTTCCCTGTGATGATGTCACTGATGATGACTCTCCCCTGTGTGATTATGTCATTGATGATGACTCTCCCCGGGTGGTGATGTCATTGGTGCTGGCCCTCCCCTGTGTGATGATGACATTGGTGACTCTTCCCTGTGATGATGTCACTGATGATGACTCTCCCCTGTGTGATTATGTCATTGATGATGACTCTCCCCGGGTGGTGATGTCATTGGTGCTGGCCCTCCCCTGTGTGATGATGACATTGGTGACTCTTCCCTGTGATGATGTCACTGATGGTGACTCTCCCCTGGGTGATGTCATTGGTGCTGGCCCTCCTCTGTGTGATGTCATTGATGAACCCCCCCGAGGCTCTTGAAATGTGTTGGCTGTGTGAACCATTAAAGTGAATGTTGGACTCTCACAATGGGGCAGATGCTCCTCCTGCTGATGATGAGTCCTTGTCTGGGGCCAGGTGGAGGAGGCCAGCCTTGTTCCATGAGATTTGCCTCCCCACAACGGCGATTATGTTCCCTTCACTGCTTTGATGAAATAAATGTGGAAGATCCTCGTGGGCGTGTCTCTCATCCTCCATCTCTCTGTTTTCAGATTGCCCTCTGGATAGAAGAAGGGGCGGAGCCGCCAGGTTTCCTGTGATGGAATTTAAACCCAAAGGATCGATTGTGAGCTGCATGAAGGACGAGAGGAGCGATCATCCCGCCATGTCTGAGGAACATTCGCCATGTGATCTGGATATTAAAGAGGAGTGGTCATCACCAGAAGGAGGCAGACTAGCTGATGGCCCCACCCCTGAGGATAACAAGCAACCGACATTGACTTTCATTGATGCGAAGGGAAACACAACGAATGCCGATGTTTCTGTTTCCACCAATCACATCAAGCCGCCATGTATAAAGGAGGAATCCGCTTCCACTAGGGAGGAGAGTCTAAATGACACCAACTGTGAAGGTGAGCGCTGCGCGCCGCGTCCGTCTTCTGACTGCAAGGCGGAGTCCCAGGTTCCTGACAATGAGGACCACATCAGCGGCAGCACAGCGGCTATCGATTTCATTCCAGTTATCATTAAGGAGGAATCGGTGTCAGAGGATGAAGAGAATCTCACCGACACCGAAGTCTACCCAGCGGGGGAGCCCCCTGAGACCGACTCTATGTACCGGCCAATGAGAGACTATCCCTGTCCAGAGTGTGACAAGTGTTTCACCACCCCGCTAGAACTGGCCCGGCACCAGCGTGGCCACCTGCCCCGGAAGCAGTTTTTATGCGCCATGTGCAGTAAAACCTTCAGCAGTAAGTCAGACCTGAGCCGACACCAGAGAATTCACAGCGGGGAAAAGCCTTTCATGTGCTACGAGTGCGGAAAATGTTTCAGCAAAAAATCTGACGTCCTCCGTCACGAGAAAATCCACAGCGGGGAGAAGCCATTCTCCTGCCCACAGTGTGGGAAATGTTTCAGCCGCGACTCGCACCTCAGTCGCCATCAGAGAATTCACACGGCAGAGAAAGCCTTCACCTGCTCTGAGTGTGGCAAAGTCTTCACACGGGAAATGCAGCTTCAGCGTCACGTCCGAGTCCATACCGGGGAGAAGCCCTTCTCCTGCTCCGAATGTGGCAAATGTTTCCGCAAGAAGTCGGACGTGTCGCGGCACGAGAAGATTCACACCGGAGAGAAGCCCTTCATATGTTCTGAGTGCGGAAAACGATTCAGCCGCCATTCGCACTTGGTCATCCATCGCCGTGTGCACACCGGGGAGAAAACCTTCTCGTGTTCGGAGTGTGGCAAATATTTCACACAATACTCCACGCTCATTTCCCACCGGCGGATTCATACCGGGGAAAAACCATTTGCTTGCACGGAGTGTGGGAAATGCTTTGCGCAGAAGCGAGATCTCAACAAGCACATGACCCTTCACACTGGCGTGAAGCCATATCCATGTTCGGAGTGCGGGAAAAGTTTTGTGCTGAAATACGAACTGCGTAAGCACCTCCGCATCCACACCGAGGAGAAACACTTTGTCTGCACTGAATGCGGAAAATGCTTTGTCACCAAATCTGACCTGGTGCGCCACCAGCGCATTCACACCGGGGAGAAACCCTTTGCCTGTTCAGAGTGCGGAAAATGCTTTAGCCGTCACACCTATCTCGGCATCCACCAGCGAGTTCACACAGGAGAGCGACCGTTCGTCTGCTCCGAGTGCGGCAAGTGCTTCAGCCAGAGGACGGCACTGGCAGCACACAGCAGAACGCACACTGGAGGCCGGCCGTTCGCCTGCTCGGAGTGTGGAAAATGTTTCAGCAAGAAGTCTGATCTCCTCCGCCACCAACGCATTCACACTGGTGAGAAGCCCTTCACTTGTCCCGAGTGCAGCAAATCCTTCAGCCGACACACTTACCTGATGATCCACAAGAGAATCCACACCGGAGAAAAACCCTTCCTTTGTGCCGAGTGTGGCAAACACTTTACCTATCGATCCCACCTCACCCGACATCAGAGGATCCACTCCGAAGGCTCCCTCTCCGAATGACCACAGAACTGCTTTGTTGGCAGAAATCTAGCAATGGAGAGCTTTACAAGTCACAACCGTGACTGACTCTACTGAGGTCCTCATCTTCAAATGTGAACTGCAAACCCAACATGTGACTGATCTCCTGAGAAAGATGTGTATACAGTACCGTGTATGACACCAGAACGTCCAATTCACTGAGGTCCTCATCTTCCAACAGCAAACCCAACATGAGTCTGATCTTCCGGAAAACTGTACAGTACTGGGCATTTCACTAAAGTGTCACAATATGAGTCCCTCACAAGTCCTGCCACATCCGGCATTAGTAGATTCCCTCATATGTCATATAATGTCCATCAACTGAAGCTTCCCTAACTTGCTGGTCCCACCATAAGGTTCCCTCACTTGCTGGTCCCACCAGAAGCTTCCCTTACTGGTCCCACCAGAAGGTTCTCTTACCGGTCCCACCAGAAATTTCCCTCACTCGCCGGTCCCTCCGGAAGGTTCCCTCACTCGCCGGTCCCTCCGGAAGGTTCCCTCACTCGCCGGTCCCTCCGGAAGGTTCCCTCACTCGCCGGTCCCTCCGGAAGGTTCCCTCACTCGCCGGTCCCTCCGGAAGGTTCCCTCACTCGCCGGTCCCTCCGGAAGGTTCCCTCACTTGCTGGTCCCACCATAAGGTTCCCTCACTTGCTGGTCCCACCATAAGGTTCCCTCACTTGCTGGTCCCACCATAAGGTTCCCTCACTTGCTGGTCCCACCATAAGGTTCCCTTACTGGTCCCACCAGAAGCTTCCCTTACTGGTCCCACCAGAAGGTTCCCTCACTCGCCGGTCCCTCCGGAAGGTTCCCTCACTCGCCGGTCCCTCCGGAAGGTTCCCTCACTCGCCGGTCCCTCCGGAAGGTTCCCTCACTCGCCGGTCCCTCCGGAAGGTTCCCTCACTCGCCGGTCCCTCCGGAAGGTTCCCTCACTCGCCGGTCCCTCCGGAAGGTTCCCTCACTCGCCGGTCCCACCGGAAGCTTCCCTCACTCGCCGGTCCCACCGGAAGCTTCCCTCACTCGCCGGTCCCACCGGAAGCTTCCCTCACTCGCCGGTCCCACCGGAAGCTTCCCTCACTCGCCGGTCCCACCGGAAGCTTCCCTCACTCGCCGGTCCCACCAGAAGCTTCCCTTTCCGGTCCCACCAGAAGCTTCCCTCACTTGCTGGTCCCACCGGAAGCTTCTCTTACCGGTCCCACCGGAAGGTTCTCTTACCGTTCCCTCCGGAAGGTTCCCTCACTTGCTGGTCCCACCAGAAGCTTCCCTTTCCGGTCCCACCAGAAGGTTCTCTTACCGGTCCCTCCGGAAGGTTCCCTCACCTGCCGGCCACTCCGGAAGGTTCCCTCCCCTGCCGGCCCCACCGGAAGGTTCCCTCCCCTGCCGGCCCCACCGGAAGGTTCCCTCCCCTGCCGGCCCCACCGGAAGGTTCCCTCCCCTGCCGGCCCCACCGGAAGGTTCCCTCCCCTGCCGGCCCCACCGGAAGGTTCCCTCCCCTGCCGGCCCCACCGGAAGGTTCCCTCCCCTGCCGGCCCCACCGGAAGGTTCCCTCCCCTGCCGGCCCCACCGGAAGGTTCCCTCCCCTGCCGGCCCCACCGGAAGGTTCCCTCACCGTTCCCACCAGAAGCTTCCCTCGGCTACTGGTCCCACCAGAAGGTTCCCTCACTTACTAGTCCCAATGTGTCTAACACCAAAGGTTCACTCAGCTGCAATGTTCCCATGTCCGGCACTAGAACTAACCCTCACAAGTCCCACCATGTCCAGCACCAGAAGGTTCCTTACAAGTCCCGCCGTGTCTGACACAACCAGTACTAAAAGGACTTCTGGAAGATATATTACCTCAGGGTGCCTCACCTGACATTCATTGGATCTTCAATAAAGTCCTCACAGAAGGTGAAAAACAGCACATGACCAGGAAATGTGGACAAGGGACAGCTCACTCGTCACACCTCCTCTGGCCCAAGATGATCTACAGAACTAAATCTTCCCATTTGTAAAACATCAACACAAGAAAATGAGACATTTCAAACCATCTCTGATATCAAATGATCAACACTGCCAAGTCCTTCCTCCTCCGTCCTAGATAACACTGCTAGAACAAACCACTGGAAGTCCTATATTGGTCCCACCGCATGTGGCATCAGAATGTCCATAATACTAGACGGAGCTGTGGGGGGATCTACGGACATGGAGAGGGACTAGGAATAGGACTTTCATCACCTACAGAAAAATGTCTGATAATGAACACTACCCAATCCTTTCTCCTCCATCCTAGGTAACAATACTGGACCACCCCACTGGAAGTCCTATATTGGTCCCACCGCATGTGATATCAGAATGTCCATAATACTAGACGGAGCTGTGGGGGGATCTACAGACATGGACAGGGACTAGGAATAGGACTTTCATCTCCTACAGAAAAATGTCTGATACATTATAATGAACACTACCCAATCCTCCATCCTAGGTAACAATACTGGACCACCCCACTGGAAGTTCTATATTGGTCCCACCATGTGTACCACCAGAATGTCCATAATACTAGACGGAGCTGTGGGGGGATCTGTGGAGAGCTGGTGATTTCCTGTCATGGAAATGTCTGACAGAGCAGTGGGGGGGTCTATGGATCCATATGGACAAGGTACTCACCTTTATAGTGCCTTCACTGTGCCCCATGCAGACCTTTCTAACCTCAACCAAGAAGGACATTTCTTCTGGTGACCTCCCGTGATCAGAATTGGTTATCTCCAGCCAGGTAGAGGTCCTAGACATCACAAGGAAGCTGTGGGCCAAGTCATTGAAGGGCAGATTCCATCCCATGTATCTGATACAAAGATTGCCAGTATTTCCATTAAAGCAGAACTAAAGACAAAACTTGTTTTCATGTTGGATGGAGTGAGGGAAGGTTGGAGCCCCTGTCATGTGTCCCTTTAGGGGGATTTCTCTTCACTTCCTGCCACACGGCCAAAACAGGAAGTGAGTGGAAATCCCTTCAAATTGAGGGAATCCCAGGTAGTCACCAGAACCAGTGTCCCCATTGGAAGGTTTCCCTTATTCCTGTCCTGGTGACAACTCAAAATGTAGGATTTTCCTTCACTTCCAGTGATAGCAGTAAATAGGACACCGAGAGGGGAAATCTCCCTAACGGGGGGGTCTAACCCCTCCCCCACTCCATCCAAAACTAAAATGTTTTTCCTTTAGTTCCACGCCTTACATTAGACACATTAGAACTTCTTAGAACCCCGAGAATACATAAATGTCATTGGACATTCTTATCAGCTTTTATTCTGGGGAATATCGGCCACTGCAAATGCTTGTTTAGGTTGCTGAGTGGGAGGGGCTTGCAGCTCAGTCACATGATCAGCTGTAATGAGAAGTCCTGCCTCCCTGTGGATGTATGGCCGATACGGACCCAGCAGTCCACAAATCACTCCAGTATAGGGATGGGACGTGCGGGGGAAGCCAGAAATGTGAACCTTTGTGCAGACTTCTGAGAGAAACAATGAGCCAATCAGAGTGGCAGGGGGCGTGACCCAGGGAGATGGCAGGGGGCGTGACCCAGGGAGGCATTCTGAGTGCTCTTGCCATGGTTGCATAGAAGCTTAGAGTGATTGTAAATCTTGTAAAACAAACCATTCAGTGTAAAATAGAAATGAAAGGGAAAACATTTGTGTATAGATGGAAGAAAACAATATAAAGACATTTTTTCCCCTTTCTATAAGTGATCACATTCCTTCTGTTCTCAGCTGCATAGAAAGTTGGCGGAGGAGAAACAGCAGAACACTAGTCTTCCCTGTGAATGGGAGAGGGCATGTCAGGAGAGTGTGATGATTGGAGAGCAGATAGAGTTCCCAACACAATTACAGAACTGACCACGCTGAGCTCTTATGCCTAGTGGGGTCAGTAATGGGAAAGCGAGGGACTGGCAGGATCTCCGGGGTTTTCACACAAAGGAAGCAATACAGAGAGAAGGTGAGACTTATTCATACCGGGACAGCCGGCACACACCGGGGGGGGGGGATGTTGGGGGGACAGATTCTTTCATTAGAACTTTCTGTATGCTGAGAGACGAATGAAAAATGTAAAATGGATCCCATCAGAGTTCTGTCTTCCTTGTCATGATCCGGAGTATGGAGGAGGCTGGGGATGTTCTGTGTGTGATGACCAGAGGACCCAGGAAGGGAATCCTGCCCTCCTATTGGACGTATAAAGTCTCAGATCATGGCCACTGAGGGCCCCATGTCGGAGAGCCCCATGTCGGAGGGCCCCATGTCGGAGGACCCCATGTCGGCCATGTTTCCTGGACAGTCGTAGATTCCACATTGTGGATAGGAGTTTGTGCTGCACGCCTGTTTATCCTGATGCCAGTCTAATAAATGTCATGTTGTTTTATCATCTGGTCTCTGAGTTTCATGTAAGGCCGTGGGATTGCAGCTGCCTCTGGAGGGTCCCCAGAGAGGAGGGAAGGGCCCGGGGAATGTCTTGTAATGGTGACGGACTCTTCGCTGAACACAGAAATGACCAATCAGCTCTTAGAGATTCCAATGTCATCTTCACCCCTCTGGTCCTCCTTCATCTCCCCATGTGTGCTTAGGAGCACCTACAGTGCATTGCCATTAGGGTGCGCCGACAACGCTTTAACCTTGATTCAGGCAGGGACGTCCCTAGTGTTGGTGTCACCCGGAACACTTGGTGTCACCCCCCTCCGATGAGCCTCGCAGGATGGATTGGATCTGCGGAGTGAGCAGGATGGATCGGAGTCTGATCCATTATCCTCCCCAATCCGCAGATCCGATCCATCCTGCGGGGGATCGTCGGCTTGCAACCTATACGGGGTTAACTGATCTCTCCATGAAACAAGTTTTAAAGCAAGTTGATGATCCCCGCAGGATGGATGGGATCTGCGGATTGGGGAGGACAATGGATCAGACTCCGATCCATTCTGCGGTGATCGTCGGCTTGCTTTAAAACCTACCTTTTCATGGATCGGGTCTGGTGTCACCCCATGCAATTGGTGTCACCCGGTGCAGTGCACACCCCCTGCACCTGCCTAGGGACGCCCCTAGTTTCAGGCTAACCCTTCTGTCTGGATTCAGTTAGAATCTGTTCACGCCCTGAAGGAGGAGGAGCCTGTCTCCTAAAACGTGTCGGCTGTATCTGAGCTCCTCAACCAGTCACTATTGGAAAGGGACCCCCAAGTGGAACGAATGTTGGCCGTAGGCATTGCTAAGCACACATCCAGGAATTGTCTATCAGGGAAGTAGTAGCTGGGGACTAGAACCACCTCCACACACAGTACTCCACCATGGACTGACCACATGACTTGTCACATGTATGAATCCATGTCACGTGTCATGGCCGTGTTCACCTGCATGGAAATGTACAGGTGTTCCATGCCTCCCCAGGCAGCAGGACCATTGCTATCAGGTGGGATGCAGAAGCTGTGCAGACAGTCGCTGCTCCCAGTGTGACACGGGTACCGGCGTGGCTGCATGGGTGTCACTGGGAACAGCACTTGTGTCCATGGAGCCGCTGCGTTCTCATTGACAGCAATGGCCCTGCCGCCCGGGGATATATATATATAGATATATATACACACCCATTGTGACATAAATGTAAAGATTTGAGTAGCTGAGATGTGACCTGTAGAAATATGACAATGTAGATTTAGCATTCCATGTTATAATAATATAAGATGTGTTCAGAATTCAGTCAGAGACAGATGGTCACCAATTAGCATCTGAAGGGACAGCTTCCTCTGGAAGGAGGTGACACCTGGATGCCAATAAGATTTGTCACCTTCTGGAAGGAAAAGGCTAGAGACAGTTCGGCGTCATGACACAGCGGGAGACCAGAGGTGGTTACGATGTGTCTGGGGAGCCCTGACAAATATACACATCAAAGGAGTATGTTGCATCTCTCATAAAAGCTAAAATATTAGTTGCAGAGAGATGAAAATACTTCCTTCTGATTGGTCACACTGTAGGCTATATCTGCATGTAAAACTGTATTTGTGGCCTATGTAGAATCCCAGAGAAATGCAGAAAACTGTTATATTGCGCCTGATTGTGACAGCTGAACAGTGGTACTGTCGCGATCAGACTGATGCGATGGTGACGGAAATTAAATCCGACTTGGTGATTCAAACCGTTCCTGGTCCAATCGACTTTGGGCATTTCAGTACCCAGAACGTCCTGTGGGCTGGTACAGGAACACCCCCAGAGAGGTGTGTGTGTGTACCAGTAAAACGGTTGGGTGGTGGTAAGCTACCGTTTGTGGTGGTGGGAGGGGGGGGGGGTGTGGATTGTGGAAGAGTGATTAACTCCGGGGTTCAAGCAAGATAGTTCAAGCCGTGATTTGTCATCATTGTGATGATTATGGCTTACAGCTCATGAAAACCCCAAATCCACAATCTCAGAAAATGAGAATATTGTGAAAAGGTGGAATAATCTCGGCTCAAAGTGTCCCACTCTAATCAGCTCATTCAGCCATAACACCTGCAAAGGGTTCCTGAGCCTTTCAATGGTCTCTCAGTCTGGTTCAGTAGGAATCACAATCATGGGAAAGACTGCTGACCTGACACCATCGCTGACACCCTCCATAAGGAGGGAAAGCCTCAAAAGGGAATTGCAGAAGAAGTTGGATGTTCCCAAAGTGCTGTATCAAAGCACATTAATAGAAAGTTATGTGGAAGGGAAAAGTGTGGAAGAAAAAGGTGCACAAGCAGCAGGGAGAACCTCAGCCTGGAGCGGATTGTCAGGGAAAGGCCATTCAAAAGTGTTGGGGACTTTCACAAGGAGTGGACTGAGGCTGGAGTCAGTGCATCAAGAGCCACCACACACAGACGGATCCTGGACATGGGCTTCAGATGTCGTATTCCTCTTGTCAAGCTGCTCCTGAACAACAAACAATGTCAGAAGCGTCTTACCTGGGCTAAAGAAAAACAGACCTGGTCTGCTGCTCAGTGGTCCAAAGTCCTCTTTTCTGATGAGAGCAACTTTTGCATCTCATTTGGAAGCCAAGGACCCCTGAGTATGGAGGAAGAATGGAGAGGCCCAAGGACCCCGAGTATGGAGGAAGAATGGAGAGGCCCAAGGACCCCGAGTATGGAGGAAGAATGGAGAGGCCCAAGGACCCTGAGTATGGAGGAAGAATGGAGAGGCACAAGGACCCCGAGTATGGAGGAAGAATGGAGAGGCACAAGGACCCCGAGTATGGAGGAAGAATGGAGAGGCCCAAGGACCCCAAGTATGGAGGAAGAATGGAGAGGCACAAGGACCCCGAGTATGGAGGAAGAACGGAGAGGCCCAAGGACCCAGAGTATGGAGGAAGAACGGAGAGGACCAAAGACCCCGAGTATGGAGGAAGAATAAAGAGGCCCAAGGACCCCGAGTATGGAGGAAGAATGGAGAGGCCCAAGGACCCTGAGTATGGAGGAAGAATGGAGAGACACAAGGACCCCGAGTATGGAGGAAGAATGGAGAGGCCCAAGGACCCCGAGTATGGAAGAAGAATGGAGAATGGAGAGGCCCAAGGACCCCGAGTATGGAGGAAGAACGGAGAGGACCAAGGACCCCGAGTATGGAGGAAGAATAAAGAGGCCCAAGGACCCCGAGTATGGAGGAAGAATGGAGAGGCCCAAGGACCCCGAGTATGGAGGAAGAATGGAGAGGCCCAAGGACCCCGAGTATGGAGGAAGAATGGAGAGGCCCAAGGACCCCGAGTATGGAGGAAGAATGGAGAGGCCCAAGGACCCCGAGTATGGAGGAAGAATGGAGAGGCCCAAGGACCCCGAGTATGGAGGAAGAATGGAGAGGCACACACTGCAAGATGCTTGAAGTCCAGTGTGAAGTTTCCACAGTCTGTGTTGATTTGGGGAGCCATGCCATCTGCTGGTGTTGGTCCACTGTGCTTCATTAAGTCCAGGGTCACCGCAGCCGTCTACCAGGATATTTTGGAGCACTTCATGCTTCCTTCCGCAGACCAGCTTTATGGGGATGCTGACTTCATTTTCCAGCAGGACTTGGCTTCGCCCACACTGCCAAAAGCACCAAAACCTGGTTCAATGACCGTGGGATTACTGTGCTTGATTGGCCAGCAAACTCGCCTGACCTGAACCCCATAGAGAATCTATGGGGCATTGCCAAGAGAAAGATGAGAGACATGAGACCGAACAATGCAGAAGAGCTGAAGGCCGCTATTGAAGCATCCTGGTCTTCCATAACACCTCAGCAGTGCCACAGGCTGATAGCTTCCATGCCACGCCGCATTGAGGCAGTAATTGCTACAAAAGGGGCCCCAACCAAGTACTGAGTACATATGCAGCTTCTACTTCTCAGAGGTGCGATATTGTTCTATGTACAATCCGTGTTTTATTGATTGCATGGAATATTCTCATTTTCTGAGATTGTGGATTTGGGGTTTTCATGAGCTGTAAGCCATAATCATCACAATGATGACAAATCACGGCTGGAACTATCTTGCTTTGCATGGAATGAGTCTCATATATTAGTGTCACCTTGTAAGTTGCTGCACTGAAATAAATCAACTTTTGCACCATATTCTCATTTTTCCAGTTTCACCTGTATATCACGGCTGGTCTTATATACTTATATATATTCAGACTAAGTCCCCTTTATTCCCTTTTATCCCAAGTCACAGCCGCACGTGCGTGCCTCGGTTAGCTAGTCGCTGTGGGCATGTGTGTGTGTGGGGTGGATCTGTGACATACATACATATGGTCCTTCCTGCCTTTTCAGATCCTTCACCCTTCAGAGGATCCTGTGCCTGGAAAGAGGACCTGTCCACATCACAAGCACCATGGTATTTCCGAGGAAAGGTTATCATGAGGCTTGACCCAGACAGAGCAGCCATCTTGGGGATGGAATCATGGAATTTCTTGAGCAGTTATTTCTGAAGCTGGACACCCTACCCCCCCCCCCCCCAGTTTACATATGGGCGGGCTGGCCACAGGGCGATTAAAAAAAAAAATGTCTGGTACAATTTTCAGACCAATTTCCAATGCCATACACTTTAACAATTTGCATTGGAATTGCTCCTGAACCGCAGAAGGAAGCCGCACCAGACTTACAAATTGCACTGCAAACCAGCCCCGCCCATATGTGAACCCAGGCTTAAAGTGACCCTTGGGATCCTCCCGCCTAAAGAGAGGTTCTGCTGACTCACCCACCTGTTCGGTTAGTGAGCATGACCACACCTTCTCCTCCCAACCCACCCCTGCAAGCCTGATTTCAGCTTTCAACAGTTATGTAAGATTACATCTGGTTTCAGGTCTAGGAGTCTTCTTTCCTGACAACCTCTTTTGAAGGTAAAGCTTTGGGCTCCCAACTAGCCACATGGGGGCTTCATAGAGGACATAGGAACCTTCCATACACACCATTATCCACACACAAGGCAGCCGTGGAAAAATCTTTAATAAATAAATGTGATACAAGTGGATGAAGTTTGGGGAGAACGTGAAATAACTCAGAATTGTGTGTGACGTTTCATCATTTTCTTATATCCATCGGCCCGTGGATCAGCATGTGTTTGTTTAGAACCGACTTGGCTATGAAATGTTTGCCACACACATGGCAGCCGAAAGGCCGTTCCCCCGAGTGTTTCCTCTCATGGATGGCCAGCTCGGTTTTATTAAAGAAACATTTTCCACATGTAGAGCAGAACAAAGGCAACGAATGTGTTTTCTGGTGCTTGGCCAGGGACGTCTCGCTGTAGAAGCACCCCCCACAAACGGGACAGACGCACAACTTGAGGTCAGTGTGGATGACTTGGTGTTTGACCAGGAAGGACATCTCGGTGAAGCTCTTTCCACACAAGGAACAGATAAAGAGCTTATCGACGGTGTGGATGACTTGGTGGCGGGCAAGGTCCAGGTTACTAGAAAACCCTTTATAGCAGCTGGGACAATGGTATAGGATCTCCATCGAGTCTTCCTTCTGGCGGACGCTATACAAGGAAGCGTTGTCAGGGCCCTTTGCTGGTACCTTGTCCACAGGAATCTCTACCTCATAGGCCAGTGTCTCTGCAACGGCGTTCGAGCGTTGCTTGTGTATATGATCTGCATGCTGAGAAATGTCCAATACATTGATAAAAGTCACTGGCTCCTCTTTGACGTGTGCGGCTGTGGAATGTCCCTGATCTCTGGGGGTATAAATGTTCGGGGAAGAATCTTCCTCAACTGGTACAGTCTCTACCTTAATGTGGCAGATTGCTTGAGGGACTTGGTCTGCACCATCACTGGGGACTTTGACTTCTACATACACCTGGGGTTCTTCTTTAATGTGAACACAAGTATATGGAATTTGGTTGGCACAGTTATCAGCAAGGCTGTCTTCTTCATCAGACAAGGGCTCCTCCTTAATTCGGACTGGAAAACCTTCCACATGGCATGTAGTTGTGTCTCCTCTACAAGGGTCTATGCCATCCGGCCCAGCATCTCCTCTACAAGGGTCTATGCCCTCCGGCCCAGCATCTCCTCTACATGGCTCTATTCCCTCCGGCCCGGCATCACCTCTATATGGGTCTATGCCTTCTACCCCTGTGTCTCCTTCATACGAGTCTAAGCCTTCGGGCCCTGTGTCTCCTTGATAAGGGTCCATGACCTCAAGCCTCATGTCTCCTTCATATGGGTCTAGGCCTTGTGGCGCCAAGTCTTCTTCATATAGGTCTATACCCTCTGGCCCGGCATCAATAATCATACCATCTTCTGAGTCACTGTCTGATGTCACCAGATCTCCAGAAGTGTTTCTGTTCTCACAGTCATCTGACAGAAATACATATTTTACTTGGTTATTAGTGTTCATTTACAGGAAGTATACAGATAATATACAATAATTTTATGACAGAAGTGGACCTATGTAATATCATCAAACCGTCTGCTAGTAGAAGACCACCATGAGCTGTTTATGCAGGATTAGACCTTTCTAGAAGGTCCCCTAGTCCTATCCGAGTTCAGTCTATGGAAACAATACTCATAAGGTCAGTAAATGAGGATTTTTGGTTCACCTTTTCTTGGAGGACATCACAGGACATTCAGGACTACTTGGGCTATGCTGCCACCTTCAGAATGGACATTGGCCAATATTAGTCAGGAATCCCCACCCAGCCCAGCTAAGCCTCAGTTCTGTAGCAAACAATGAGGAAAAGACCAGAGCAGAGGATCCCGAGTCCTGTGATGTTCTCCAAGAAAAGGATTTTACAGATAAACCAGACCAGACTTGAGACAAGCCTCTCTGAAACTGCACAGAGAAGTGCAGGATCTGGTGGAGGAGTACTGTCCTCCTCTCTGCTACTGACTGCTGAGATGAGGCAGATGCAGGAGAGCTGGATCTGCAGAAGAGGTGCAAGGGCCACACGAAATGGCTTGGCGGGCTGGGTTCAGCCCACGGGCCTTGAGTTTGACACATGTGATCTAGTACATCAGAAAACGATGCTCGCAGGATTCAGCACCAACATTACAAGCTGTCCCCAGTCTTGCCTATGGAGTCCAGGCACAGACCCTCCTGACCTACTGGCCGTAGGCAGCCTACCTGGAAGGAGATCTTCCCTTCCTCAGCAGGGATATTCAACAGAGGCCAGAAAAAAGGGGACTAAAGCCCACAATTAAAAAAAAACCTCAAGAGAGACATCTGCAGGCACATCCATCACCTGGTGACACCAGCTTTTTTACCTCCTTGCCCATTCAAGTGGTGGTGGTAGCACAACCCAAGTAATGAAGAGTATGACGCTCTGTGTTCTGTAATGAATATAAGATGGCTTCAACTCTCAACACTACAAATTACATGCAAAGTGAAGACGCAACATGAACTCCACCAGTCTGTGACCCCACCACCAGTCTGTGACCCCACCACCCATCTCATTGCTCTGGATTACCTCCACATTCTAGAATCCCGAGTCTACAACCACCTGGAGCCACCACCTCACTGATCATATTCTCAACCCCTTTCAGCTTGGCTTTCACCGACAACTTCACACTGAACTCATAACTTCATGTCAACCTGAAGGCCACTACTCCATACTCATACTAGCAGACCTTGCTGCCACCTTTCATACACCTGACCACCTACTCCTCCTCAGAAAAACTACCCTCCCTTGAACCGCCGAGACTTTGCTCTCTCCTGGTTCTTCTCCTACCCAAGTACGCCTTCAGTGTCACCTACAATTACCTCCACCCCTTCCTCCTTCCATAGGGGGTCCCCCAAGGCTCTGCCCTCAGTCCCCTTCTATTCCCCATCTACACATCCACCCCTTCCTCCTTCCATAGGGGGTCTCCCAAGGCTCTGCCCTCAGTCCCCTTCTATACCCCATCAACACCTCCTCCCTTCCTCCTTCCATAAGGGGTCCCCCAAGGCACTGCCCTAAGGCCCCTTCTATTCCCCATCTACACCTCCTCCCCTTCCTCCTTCCACAGGGGGTCCCCCGAAGCTCTGCCCTCAGACCCCTTCTATTCCCCATCTACACCTCCTCCCCTTCCATAGGGGGTCCCCCAAGGCTCTGCCCCCTCCCCGAACATCTTCAACATGATCAATAGCACAACTCTCTGTCTCCCCCCTCATGTTCACATTCAATATGTAATCCTGGTCTGACCTCTCCCCTTGTCCAGATCTTACCCCCTTCGCCGTACATCTCCAGAACGACACCACCAATCTAATAATTTTCTTTTATCACTCACCTTGACTATTGCAACTCCCTTCTTGTTAGCCAACCTCCAAACAGGCTCTCCTGCTTGCGGTCCATCATGAATGATGCTGCCAGACTCATCCACCTTACCGTCCAGTGTTCACCGCCCTTCTCTGCCAATCCTTCCACTAACAACCACCTACAAAGCCATCCACAACTCCACCCCCAACTACATCACCAACCTCATCTCAAAATATCAAGCTGTCCTCTCCGCTCCTCCCAGGACCTCCTGCTTTATGCCTCCAATGCTCACCTCCAGGACTTCTCCCATCCTGTGGAACTCTCTACCCCAATCTCTGTCTATATCCTACTGTCCGCCTTTAGGTGATTGCTTAGGGTTAGGAAGCCTATCCCACCTCCACCCAACAACTGAACTATGACCTTCTTCATCAGCCCCCACAGTTCTTTCCTTTCGTCACTTGCTCCTCCCCATTAGATTGTAAGCTCTGAGGAGCAGGGCCCTCCTAACGCTCTTGTATAGAATGGTATTATAAGTCAGGGTCTACCTTTATACTGTTGGCACTATATAGATCCTGTAGAATAATGAAAGCATAATGGTTCCATTGTTCTCTTACCCAGTGATGTGAGGGGTGGCTGACTGTCCATCATGACGTCCTTGTAGAGATCCTTGTGTCCTTTCTGGTGGTCCTTCATCATGACGTCCTTGTAGAGATCCTTGTGTCCTTCTAAATACTCCCACTCCTCCATGGAGAAATAGACAGTGACATCCTGACACCTTATAGGAACCTGACACACACAATGATACAGTCACCATCCAGACACATCCCTTGTCTGTTACTGAAGAATGTCCCAGAATTCCCGGCACCGCTCACCTCTCCTGTCAGCAGTTCCATCATCTTCTTGGTCAGTTCCAGGATCTTCTCTTCGCTCCTCTCAGATGTCAAGGAATGAGGCGGAGGCACGAATATGCTGTTCTGCTTCCGACAGAAGCCTTCTACCACTTGAAGTCTGTTGCTGCTGGTTGTGCGCCCTCCCGGCTTCTTCACAATGATGTAATCCTACAGAATAAAAAATGAGTGGGAATCAATTCTGCCCCATTCGTTGTCTCTGAAGGACCCCTCCAGACACAGGCAGAGTCTGAGCAGACTGAGTTACCTGCTCCCACCTTCAAGTAACTGGACATCAGCAGAGCCGTAAGGACCCCCATAGAACCCCCCATCCACCCCCCAACAGAGAATGCCTGGAGTGGATATCCCTTGCAGGGTATCATCTCTCCTGTGAGCAGTTAGACTCCTTCATTAATAGGACCCCAGTGGTAAGTCCACACTCAAAAAGGTGGCAGAGGCCCCCAGGAGTGACTTTGCATCTCACAGGTCTAGGAAGGGTTCCTTACATCCCTCCTAGATCTCCATTAACAAGCTGAAATCTGCCACCCAGTTTCATTGCAACCACCAAGTCCCGCTTCAAGTCCCTTGCAGTGATGGGGAGCTCTCCCTTAGGTGGGGGATGTCCATCACTTTGCTGGATCTTTGGGTCCAGATTGTCATCTGCCTTTCATTCTTCCTTCTACCCACAAAGACTAGGGATCTGCAAGCTGTTCCTTGGGGGTCCATGGTCCAGTGGAGGATCGGTTTTAGGGTTTCTACTCCAACCTGTGTACAATTCTGAAGGGCAGCATTGGATCCAATGTAGACCTAAAGTCTCTGAAATTCATTCCTTGGGTTCAGATGTTCTGCATTGAATCGGCCAGGTGGGTCACTGCCTTCCTCCAGATGAATCTCCTGACCCTATGTGCCTATCCCCATCCTTCCCCCACACCAGAGCTTTGGTGTTATGCGGTGAGTGAGTGCCACTAATCAGCTCCTCAGATCTTCAGGTTGTCCACTTTGTGGCCCATCTGGCCAACCTGCTGCTGTAGGACTGTTCCATCCGGGTTCCCACTGTCAACGTACAGCAGATGGTACAACCACCACAGAGCTTTGAGTGGGATTCAGCTCACCACCTGCGATGCTGGGACTTCTTCCTGCACACCATCAGGCTCAAACATCCCATCAAAGCCGGATGCTCCAGGGGCCCCTGATAGTATAGTCAGACTGCATACTGCAGGAGCCCAACTCAACCAGAGGTCACAGAGCTCAAACGGAGAGAAATCTGACTCTGACCTGGGTGAGACTGGCCTTGGCTGGTGCTCCAAGTGAAATACTGGCAGACAGAATACACAGCCAACATCGGCTGTGCGTCCGTTCTCGATGTTCCTCTGTGGGATGAATCCTGGCCTTCCTCCAGCCGGGTCTAGATCAGAGCCTGGAGCACTCCGAAGGGCAAATCCCAGACTTGGCTATCCCTGTGCAGTGACGGCTGTACAAGGGGTCATTCACATAGTTCCTCCCCCCAACCTTCTCCAGTACTCTGTGGGGTCCTAAACTGATCCTATTGATCCTTCGGGGGGCTGTCGTTTGAGCCTATAGCGGGAGGGAGTTCCACCATGACTTCACACTGATCGCCAGACCTGAGGCTGCCTCCTGGACCCCTCAGCACTGGCCAACTGTCCTCACAGATCTGACAGCCGCCCGCTCTCCCTTCCCTTGAGGTTTTCCCAAAAGGATGATCTGACCCGCAAGTTACTACAAGCTGCCGTCTGATTGTGGATGTCCCATCGTCAATGACTCCGCCCTTGAACCCCAACCACCGAATCTTACACAACGATCGAATATCCTGTAATCAGAGCATCAGCCAGAGGAGAACAAATCTCCCCTCTCCATTCAGTGATGTGACCTCCCAGAATACTCCTCACCTCTCCGGTCAGGTCTGTGTGATGTCATGTGACTTCCCAGAATCCCCCTCACCTCTCCAGTCAGGTCTGTGAGATGTCATGTGACCTCCCAGAATCCTCACCTCTCCGGTCAGGTCTGTGTTTTATTAATAGAGATGAGAGTGATGTCATGTGACCTCCCAGAATCCTCCTCACCTCTCCGGTCAGGTCTGTGTTTTATTAATAGAGATGAGAGTGATGTCATGTGACCTCCCAGAATCCTCCTCACCTCTTCAGTCAGGTCTGTGTGATGTCATGTGACCTCCCAGAATCCTCACCTCTCCGGTCAGGTCTGTGTTTTATTAATAGAGATGAGAGTGATGTCATGTGACCTCCCAGAATCCTCCTCACCTCTCCGGTCAGGTCTGTGTTTTATTAATAGAGATGAGAGTGATGTCATGTGACCTCCCAGAATCCTCCTCACCTCTCCGGTCAGGTCTGTGTGATGTCATGTGACCTCCCAGAATCCTCCTCACCTCTCCGGTCAGGTCTGTTTTATTAATAGAGATAACAGTGATGTCATGTGACCTCCCAGAATCCTCCTCACCTCTCCGGTCAGCAGGTAGAGGATCTCCAAGGTGATGTTGAGAATCCTCTGGGTCACCTCTGTCCTGTCCTCCATCTTGAGTGGGTGATGACCTCCTACAGATGAATATGACCTGACCTCAGTTTCAGTCTGAAATAAAAGAATGTCAGCAGATTCCAGAAACATCACATATTGGAAATATTAGGCAAGTGAACATGTTGTCCCTGAAGTTGATTTTTTACGTATGGGGCTGTGTAGCCGCAGACCAGTCGGGGTGCCCATGGTGACCTGTATCCACAGCCACTAGTGCCTACAATGGGCACAAAGCATCAGAACTGGAGCACAGAGACGTGGAGGAATGTGGATGGATCCAAGAATGGTTTTAGGAACACAACAATGAGTTTGAGGTGTTGACTTGGCCTCCAGATCTCAATCCAATGGAGCATCTGTGGGATGTTCTGAAAAAACAAGTCCAATCCATGGAGGTCCCACCCCCCAACTTACAGGATCTGCTACTGATGGCTTGGTGCTGATACCACAGCGTACCTTCATAGGGGGTCCGTGGGGGGGATGTACTCAGTACTGGGGGGATCAGGAGAGGGGGGTGCACTCAGTACTGGGGGGGGGGGGGTCAGGAGAGGGGGTGCACTCAGTACAGGGGGGTCAGGAGAGGGGGGTGCATTCAGTACTGGGGGGGTCAGGAGAGAGAGGTGTACTCAGTACTGGGGGGGTCAGGAGAGGGGGGTGCACTCAGTACTGGGGGGGGGTCAGGAGAGGGGGTGCACTCAGTACAGGGGGATCAGGAGAGGGGGGTGCCTTCAGTACTGGGGGGTCAGGAGAGAGGAGTGTACTCAGTACTGGGGGGGTCAGGAGAGGAGGGTGTACTCAGTACTGGGGGGGGGGGGGTCAGGAGAAGGGGGTGTACTTATAGGATATATTGGGGGGAGGGGATATTATGGGATATATTGGGAGGGAATATTATGGGATACCTCGGGGAGTCTCCCCTCCTCACCTGTGGTTCCAGTATATATTGGGGGAGGGGTGCTATACACATTATAAAATATTATGGGATATACTGCGGGGGGAGGGGACAGTATAGGATATATTGGGGGGAGGGGAATATTATGGGATTTATCGGGGGGAGGGGAATATTATGGGATATACTTGGGGGGTATTATGGGATATATTGGGGGGAGGGGATATTACGGGATACCTCGAAGTCTCACCTCTGTTGCTGCACTCGCTGTGATCAATCAGGAAGTGATCTCGGAGTCTCGGAGGGAATGTTATCTCCGGACACTAGAGGTGAGGCTCCGGGCGGGAAATGTCCCCGGTAAGGCCGCCATCTTCCCGGAGTCTTTTTTTCTGTGAGTTCTTATTGGCTGATCGGCAGATCTCCGTGGATCCCAGGCCGATCAGATCGGTGATATGACCCCCCCCCCCCCACACACACACACCCCATGGAGAGGACACACCGCCCTCTAGAGGTGGCCGAATACAGAACTACAATTACCACAATCCTTTGTGATGTCACTTCCCGTGCCTCGAGATGGACTTCCTGCTGAGGAAATGATCAGACAGCGCCGTGTGTATACTAAGAGGGAATGATGCATTGTGGGGAATGTAGTCCTCAAGGAGAACAGGAGGTAGTTGCAGTGTATTGTGGGGGATGTAGTCATGAGAGCAGGAAGCAGATGGCTGGGATGATGACCAGGGAAAGGGGATGTAAGGGGGGTATCATGTGACCAGGGAAGGGGGATGGAACACTAGGGGGTGTCATGTGACCAGGGATGGGGGATGGAACAGGGGGGGAGGTCATGTGACCAGGGAAGGGGATAAAACACTGGGGGGGTCATGTGATCAGGGAAGGGAGATGGAACTGGGGAAGTCATGTAACCAGGGAAGGGGGGATGTCATGTGACCAGGGAAGGGGGGTGGAACACTGTGGGGAAGGTCATGTAACTAGGGAAGGGGATAAGACACTGGGGGGGGGGGTCATGTGACCAGGGAAGGGGGATGATACAGGGGGGGAGGTCATGTGACCAGGGAAGGGGATAAAACACTGGGGGGGTCATGTGATCAGGGAAGGGAGATGGAACTGGGGAAGTCATGTAACCAGGGAAGGGGGGATGTCATGTAACCAGGGAAGGGGGGTGGAACACTGTGGGGAAGGTCATGTAACTAGGGAAGGGGATAAGACACTGGGGGGGGGGGGGGTCATGTGACCAGGGGGGGGGGAAGGTCATGTGACCAGGGAAGGAGGATGGAACGGGGGAATGTCATGTGGCCAGGGAAGAGGGATGGACCGGAGGGGATGTCACGTGACCATGGAAGGGGATAGTGATGACATGAAGCCATTTATTATCACAGAGTTGTTTGGCTCTTTTTTTTAATCCTAATAACAGAAATCCCCCAAATGGCCTGGATCAGATGTCTCCGCCCCCTGGATTCCCAGTCCCCTCCCCCAGATCAGAAGTCTCCACCCCCTGAATTAGAAGTCTCCACCCCCCTGGAATGTTTGGCTTTGGTACAGACACACAAGGGGGACACACAGGGTACAATGGCAATTAAATGGTTAATTTCCCACATCTGTTGATTCTTACAGTACAATCAGTGTCGGTGTATAAATAGTCGGTGAGTTTTTTTCGCTCTCACGTGGATGCACTGAGCAGGCTAGATACTGAGCCATGGGGAGCAGAAAAGAACTGTCAAAAGACCTGCATAACAAGGTAATGGATCTTTATATAGATGGAAAATGATATAAAAAGATGTCCAAAGCCTTGAATATGCCGGTCAATGCTGTTCTTTCACTTATTAAGAAGTGGAAAATTCTGGGATCTCTTGTTACCAAGCCAAGGTCGGATAGACCAAGAAAGATTGCAGCCCCAACTGCCAGGAGAATTGTTCGACATACAAAGAAAAACCCCCCACAGGTGCCCTCAGGAGAAGTACAGGCGGCTCTGGAAAAAGATGGTGTGGTTGTTTCAAGGAGAAAAATACAACGATACTTGAACAACAATGAGCTGCATGGTGGAGTTGCCAGAAAGAAGTCTTTACTGCACCAATGCCACAAAAAAGCTAGGTGAAAATATGGACGACAACACCTGGACGACAAAGAATCCATGAAGGCAAGAAATCTGACTCGTTCGGAGCACACTCGGTACATTTCACCATTCAGTGTTACTTCCTGAATGGAGACAAGAGGACCCTGAAGAAGGAATCCATTCCAACTGTGTTTGTCAATAGACATGCCAAGCACGTTTTAAAACAGATCAACAAGAGGAAGAGGCAGGAGATTCTGAATTTCCTGGTAGGAGAAACCCCTGACCACCAGGAGATTGGGGGGGGGGATGGGGGCATGGTAAATTGAGTATGTAGTACTCACCTGAAGGTTGGCAGAGCTCCGGCATGGGATCAACTGTAGATTAGGGCCTGTGTGTACCTGGTGGTGCTTTACTTGCTCAGGTTCTTTCCATAAGGGGTTAACTTCTGGGGGTCTGGCAGCAACACTTTTGGTCACAGAGCCAATGGTGGGGAGGAGAGCTTTGCCATAAATGAATCTGGCCCTCAGATGGACCACTAATGACTTTCTTGTGGCTGCAGGTGCTTCTGTGCGATCACCTGAGGATGAAAAGGAATGTACCTTACCCTTCTTTGAGGATTTGGTGTAGGAGGAGTCCCAATTTGCACACATAACTCTCTAAAACGTAAAAATACCATCTCAGTCCTCAGTAACACAGTCTGTACATGCCCTTCGAGGGCATATAGCATTACCAATCTGTTGCCCTTCCCTTTGGCATGCCCACTGCACCTTGGGTCTTCACCAAGGTGCTAGGCTGTTTTCACTCTCAGGGCTTCCCCATAGAAGGATATCTAGATGTCCTTCTTCTGAGGGAACAGCCAATGTCCAAGGAACTGTCCAGACCCTATGGAGCTTCCAGTGGATCATAAATCTATGGAAGTCAGCGCTGGAAGCATCTCACTGCTTGGCTTATCTAGACCTGGTCCCATGTTTGGATTCTACAGTCCAGGAGCCAACCAACCCTCTGCATCTGTATGAAGGTTCTGAGTTCAATGGTTGCCTCCTTTAAAGCAATTCCATATGCCTATTTGTGCTTCCAACCACTGCAACTCAACATTCTGGCAGTGCAGGACAAGCGGGCTGAGTCACACATGACTGGACAAGAAAGCCAGGCTTGCCCGGACCTTGTGGATCATGAGTCCAGTGCTGGTGTCTGGGAAATCTTTTCTCCCTCTGGTCTGGGAGGTTCTTAAGACAGACGCCAGCGTGTCAGGCTGGGGAGGAATCCTGGATACTTGCTTGCTGCAAAGTACTTGGTCATCGGAGGAGGGGAAGGAAGCTAGTCTCCCGACCAATGTTCTGGAACTCGGAGCTAGTGGATTGTCCCAGGATTCAGTTGGACAATTCCACAGCAGTGCCTTACATCAACCAACAGTGAGGAATCAGAAGTCTTGCAGCTCAGACACAAAGCCATCAGATTCTGGTTTGGGTGCAACTTCATGTCCCAACACTGTCCGCTGTGCATGTCCCAGGCCTGAAAAACTGGCTCCCGTTGCTGTCAATCACAGCCAGGGAGGAGTGAGCGAGGGGCGGGGCCGAGCCACACTCTGTGTGTCTTATGGACACACAGAGGCAGCTTGGGAGCGAGCATGCACAAGTCCGCCCCCCCTCCAGCAAGGGGGGAGGAGCCAAAAAGAGGAGGGTCGGGGCTGCTCTGTGCAAAACTACGACAAAGAGGAATTATTATTATTATACAGGATTTATATGGCGCCAACAGTTTGTGCAGCACTGTACAAAATGATATGCACAGTATAACATGCTTACATTTTTTGAACCTTTAGTATCACTTGAACCTGTAGAGAACCCTTTCTTATGCTACACAAGGACAACGTTCTCTGAAGCCCGAAGCCTCTTTTCTTCCCAGTATTTTATTTCCTTTTCACCATATCCTGAAGATTATTCTCCCATCTTTGTTGGACATCCTCATGTTCCTGAATGACTTCATCCCGCGTCCCGGAATGTGATGTTGATAAGTAAGATTTTTGTCCTACCGTAAAACCCTTTTCTTGGAGTCCATTACGGAACGTGGGTTCCTCACCTCTCTTCTGATGTTCACTCCTAGTATTGCTTTCCTCTAACCCTGAAACATGGTGGAAGTAGAAGAGTTATACTGGGCTGTCCTTTCAGGCTACCGAAGGCGGCAGCATATCCCGGCACACCTGAATGCTTTGTCCTGTGCCCCATAATGTACTTCAAGACAGGAAGTCACAAATCCCATTTTATCTCGATATAAATGACCCGATGGCATCAGCAAAATGGCCAATAAAATACTTTGCTAAACCAGATTGTGCAAATGGAAAGGCTGCTGGCCTTGCATATAGGACACAGTAGATACAATAATCACAATGACAGTAGATAGGCGCCGCGCTTTTCCCAGCACTGGTAATATCAAATATATATATATATATATATATACTTTTTACTAAAATAAAGTCAGTGATAATATAGTGCAAACAAGGGATTCTCATGCTTGGTAGCCATCAACACGCTTGGAAGAACCCATTTGTGTACAGCAATGGTGCAAAGTGATTTGCCGAAGGTTCTTCAGAGGTGCAACACCTCGTGTCCTCAACCATCCTCACCACGGGGCTTACCAGAGCAAATGGGACTCTCACGAGGAGTCAGACAGCGCTTGTCCTAACAAATGCCACTATGACAATGCACTGCTTACATCCTGGATTTTTCCTCCAATAACATTGCAGCATGTAAAAGTATTCAAAAAAAGCAAAAATTGCTCAAAATAGTGTAAATCCAGATATACATTTTTATTCAAATAAGCTAACAACACTTACATCAGTGCAGAGTATACAGCGTTCTGTAGAAAACCACAGCTTCCATCTCCGCCCAACATGTTTCGTCAGACAGGACGTCATCAGGGGCATGGAAACTGCACAGAGCTGTTTCCCTTTTATAGCATACACAATGAAAGGTTAGAAGAAACCCTGGAACTAGATCTCAACTGTCAACCAGTAGCGGCCATATTACTATAGGGAAAAAGGCACCTAAAAGCCCATTTAAGACTGTATCATATACTAAATGGGGAGACATCTAGTGGCCAAACAGAAATATGCAGTCTCCCTGAGGCTGAAAAAAATGTGAAACAGACATTCTGGTGTCTCCTTTTTCATATAACACCAAACAGTAGTAAGCAGAAGGAGGAGAGAATCTATCATTATAGTAATAAAAACTGCCTGAAAGATGGCCAATATGAACCATCTATGACCACACTCAGGTTTCTTCACAGTAAGAGCGGTGAGAATGTGGAATAGACTTCTTCAAGAGTTGGTTGTGGCCAGCTCAGTGGATTGCTGTAAGAAAGTCCTGGATTCTTTCTTGGATACACAGAATATAACATTTATAGGGAAAGTTGATCCAGGGAATATGCAATTGCCTCTTGGGAGAACAGGAAGGATTTTTTATTCCCTGCAGGAGCAAATTGGATGCTTTGCTGGTTTTTTTTGCCTTCCTCTGGATCAACTGTGGTGTAGGATTATAACTTTTTTTTAGTGGTTGAACTGGATGGACTTTTGTCTTTTTTCAGCCAGACTAACTAACACTCCCCTGGAACAATCATGGGATGGGACTAGCTGTTATTAATAAAAGTATTCACATCCCACTCCACATTCAGTCCTTGGAGGCAAACGACCAGCAATTCATATATCCACTTAGTCTCCATCTTAGATATTTCTCTCCTAATCCAACCTCCCGGCCAGTGTGGGACACATTTATCAATCCCAAGGATTGTGATTGGAAGAAAAAGCCGGGATGGCTCTGTATTTTATTGCATATTGCCTCTTTTGGGAAAAGCGCAACACTTATCTATTTTCATCAGCAAAATGGGACTGTGAAAACAACAAATGGAAGTCCTGATCATACTGAGAACGGGAAGTTGGATCTTTTACTGACCACATATGACCAGCCCAACCTGTAGCTCCAGTAGCCTGGTCTCTTATATAACTATGTCTATGAATGAGGAGAAAATGGCTGAACAGTTAGAGGAGAAATGTCCATTGCCTTCAGTCATCATTCTGCTAAAAATCTTGTACAAAAAGGTGCCATTGGGGTTACTTTGTGTTTCCAGGACAAAAACCATCTAAAGAAAAAAGTCACTGAATACCTTAAAGAAAATAAAGAGGCTCCAAAACAACAACAGGACGGCAAGAAAAATACAAAAAATGTATTGAACCTCATCCTGGAGATGATCGTTCTACTGACCAGAGAGGTGAGATTGATTCTGGGAGGTCACATGACATCACACAGACCTGACCGGAGAGGTTAGGAGGATTCTGTGAGGTCACATGACATCACTCTTCTCTATTAATAAAACACAGACCTGACCAGAGAGGTGAGGAGGATTCTGGGAGGTCACATGACATCACACAGACCTGACCGGAGAGGTTAGGAGGATTCTGTGAGGTCACATGACATCACTCATCTCTATTAATAAAACACAGACCTGACCAGAGAGGTGAGGAGGATTCTGGGAGGTCACATGACATCACTCATCTCTATTAATAAAACACAGACCTGACCAGAGAGGTGAGGAGGATTCTGGGAGGTCACATGACATCACACAGACCTGACCGGAGAGGTGAGGAGGATTCTGGGAGGTCACATGACATCACTCATCTCTATTAATAAAACACAGACCTGGCTGGAGAGGTGAGGAGGATTCTGGGAGGTCACATGACATCACACAGACCTGACCGGAGAGGTGAGGAGGATTCTGGGAGGCCACATAACATCACTCTTCTCTATTAATAAAACACAGACCTGACCAGAGAGGTGAGGAGGATTCTGGGAGGTCACATGACATCACTCATCTCTATTAATAGAACACAGACCTGACCGGAGAGGTGAGGAGGATTCTGGGAGGTCACATGACATCACTCATCTCTATTAATAGAACACAGTCCTGACCGGAGAGGTGAGGAGGATTCTGAGAGGTCACATGACATCACTCATCTCTATTAACAGAACACAGACTTGACCGGAGAGGTGAGGGGGATTCTGGGAGGTCACATGACATCACACAGACCTGACCGGAGAGGTGAGGAGGATTCTGGGAGGTCACATGACATCACTCTTATCTCTATTAATAAAACACAGACCTGACCGGAGAGGTGAGGAGGATTCTGGGGGGTCACATGACATCACACAGACCTGACTGGAGAGGTGAGGAGGATTCTGGGAGGTCACATGATATCACACAGACCTGACCGGAGAGGTGAGGATTCTGGGAGGTCACATGACATCACTCATCTTTATTAGTAAACACACATTTGAAGTGAAGGATTCTGGGTGGAATACAGTTTTAGGCTTATGATGAGACTGGAGATTTGATAATCATAGAAGGATTTAGTAATTGTGTCTCCTATTTTGTAGGATTTCATTGTTGTGAAGAAGTCGTGTCCGCAGGTCAAACTTGACAGAAGGACCCAGTGTTCTGAAATGGTGCCTCAGTCCCTAATGCTAGACTGGGATAATGAGCACAAGATCCTGGAACTGACCGGCAAGATCGTTGAGCTGCTGACTGGAGAGGTGAGCGGTGCTGGGAATTCTGGGACATTATCCATGTTTGGATGAAGGCTAAAGCCATGTCTGTTTCTTTTTTACAGGAGGAGGATACCACAGATGGACATGAAAAGGCCTCCACAGAAGTTAGGATGGAGGATCCCCAGAGCTTTCCCTTACTGGGTAAGAAGGTTGCTCTCTGTGGTATTGGTCTGCAGTCACCTTGATCTCATTTTCTGGTAAATGTTCTCTTCTCATCATTGTCCATATTATGTATACACCAGGCTGATTGTATTTCTACAAGGAAGGGTTAGTGGGGCATATGAAGAAAGGAATTTGGGGCCCGGTATCTGCTGCTTTGAGGTTATACAATCATTGACGTGACCTATGTTTTTAAATAGGTGTCTGCCAGGAAACCAATACAGTCCAACCATGTTCATCTTCTGGTTCTATGGACGTGGAAGCAGTTATTGTCCAAGATGTCCAAGAGGTAAAAAAACACTGTAAAATCTCCACTTGTACTGCCATATCGGAGGCGAATGGGACCAAAAAGCTGGTACTGTGTGAAGATGGGGCCATACAGGATTCAGGTCCACCTGAGGGGCAAACGTCATCTGCACATGTTGTGGAGGAACCTCTGTTATCTGGAGGAGGAAACCGCAAAGTTTATACCCAGCGTATTTCCACCAAAGAGGAGCCCTTATCCCAGAGACAAGGAAATCAGCCACACATAGACATGCACACTTACCTGGTTAGCGCTCAATGCTCAACAACTGGAATTAAAAGACATTCCCCATGTGATGGTGTCATCCCACCCCTGGACCATATAGAGCAGAGCACTGATTACATGGAAAAGGAGCCCAGAACATCAAAAAGGCGAAACCTGACAGTGATAGACATTACTGAACAACCAGACCAGCAGCAGGATTCATCAACACACGTTAGGGAGGAAGCACAAAGTCTTCCATCATTGGACGCAGACCATCTACATTATACATTAGTTATTATTAATGAGGAGCACCTCCTGCCATCAGCAGAGCTCCTCCATCTCCCCGACACTCATCCACAGGGTACAGCTTTAGTTATTAGGGAGGGACCTAGCTACGGCCATTTCACCCACACTGACATTAATTCAGCCGGAGATCAGAAACAGATAATGTCTGTGAGTATTAAGGAAGAACCCGGCTCATGTGGAGAAGGAAACTTTACCCAACCCACTATCCATACCACCCCCAGTGATGCGCACTGTATAACCTACACCATAAAGTAGAGGGACCCTTTATAGACATTATCACAGTCCTGCCTGACTGACCTGGAGAAGTTTAGATATTAGAGTAGTGGACCTTCCCTACCACTACAACAAGGAGGACAGGAACCTTTGTGAGGGATTTAGGTAGCAGCACCCCAAGAAACAGGTGAACAGTAGCTTCAGTAAAAAACAAATGCCCCCCTTGGGTAAATCATATTGGCCTTACTCTTTAACCATGGAGGCTGGGACCAATGACCACTCCTGAAAATGGTGGCTGTTTGGCTCTCATTCTGACCCTTTGGTTTTATTTTGACTCTCATGATGTGTATGCTGGACCTATGAAGGGGCTGTGTGGATCTGATGAAGGCCCCTTTGCTCTTCTACATTTAGGAGGACACCTTAGTGCACAGTACAGTAGGTGCTGATGGACCCGCACCGCAGTACCTCACAATGCAGACACCCTGTCTTGTAGTTCACTACTATAGAAAAAGAATGTGTGGGTCCAGCGCCTGTTCCATCTTCGTGCCCTGGGTGCCTATTCTACACAAACGGGCTGCTTAACATAACGCAGGGTACCAAGCAATGGAATACACAGGTGTAGCCAAGCCAATAGCATTTGTAAAGATCAGCAGCCACTGTCCTTGTAAGAATTCAGGTCCTAGAAGCCAAGAACAGTCCCTACAGAACAATGGTCTGCTGGTCCACGCAGATTTCTATCAATGTTCCACATGGACATCACAAGTCTGTGGACCCACTGGACGGACTACCAGGACTAAAAGATTGTTCACACCTCTAGGGGAGGGTGCAGGAGCTGGATGGGGAACTATGTTCCTTCACAGGCATATCGTTTTCTTCTTGTCTTTATGAACTCATTCTTATGCTGCATACATCCACACTTTAAATGGAAACTATCATGGTTTCAGGTTCATTTCATTTTATTTTTTAATTTACACTTTTTTTTTATATATTGTTATATATGGTGTGTGTGCATTGTGGAAATTAGCCCATGTGCTGCATTTTCAAGCACGCAGTCCACTCGCCAAATGATCATGTCAAGGCTTTCTTGCCCACTTTTGGTGCAAAACAAATACTTTAGCCTCTTGGTTTCCACTTTGCTGCTCTAGCTCTCAGGCTTTGGCCCTCATCTCCTTCCTCTGGACTCAAACCTTTGTGCACCATCTCTAGCTGCTTCCTGGGGAGGGTGGAATCCTTAACTATGTGCACAAAAGTGGCCTCAGGATTGCAGGCATCATCCCTTCCAAGTCTCTACAAATCCTCTGAGCTCCAGGATCTATTAACCCAGAGGAAACCAGTTTTCTTCACTCTACCAGTGTCTCTGTTGACATGGCAATGTCCTATCACAGTACAGATATTGTGACAGCGCAAGGCCCTGCCACTGTGTGAAAGTAGGAAACAGGGACACGGGATTCACACGTTTGCAGAGTGTGGGGCTCCACAATATCATTTGTGAGAAAAATGTGTTCTTGGTTTTCTACAGATTTTGGTATTCCCAGATTGGGTTCAGGAGTTTGGAGATTTCACAGGGTTTTGGGAGGGAATAAGTCTCTATCTGTGAGGGACCGCCGTGCGGCACCACTAGCACTCCACTGGTCAGGCGTGCCCAGAGCGCGGAGTCTAAGCCCCAGGGTACTTGTTCACCAGGGCCCCTGATGGTGGGGATGGACTTGTAGTACCCTGAGACCAGGTCGCCACTACTGAGCACACCTGTCAGTGGTAGGGGTGTTCGCCAGGGGCTCCAACCAGGGAGAGCCAGATGTGAGGGGGTCGGGTGACCCCGATGGGATGGATGGATGGATGGCTGAGCAAGTGCGAAGTCAGACAGGCCGAGTTGGTAACGTAGAGGACGGTAAGGTACAAGGGAGCAGGCAGAGAATCGTCGGGTCACACGCCAGGTCAGCAACAGGAGGTCAAATCTAATGAGGGGCATCCAGGAAGAGAGGTCAGGCAAAGCAAGGGTCTGGGCAGGAGAAATCAGCAGGTCAAGAACAATCCGGGTCAATAAACTTACAAGGCACAGGTACAGAATCATAGGAAGCAGGTAAGACCAGAAGGCAACGAAATGACAGCTCAGGGACCTTTAAATATCCCGCCCTGCGCTGCCATTGGTGCCCAGCGGGCGGCCGCGGGTTCTACTGCGCATGCGCGAACTCGAATGCCGCGGCTGGCCCGGACCTAGTGCCCGTGTACAGGGCGGAGCAGTGCGCCTGCGCCGGGACCATCGCGGCAGGGATCGAGGGGATCCCTGACATTGCCCCCCCCCCCTACGGGCAACCTCCGGATGCCCACCCGATCTCTCCACCACGGGTGATCACAAAGAAACCTCCGGACAAGTCTAGGTGCATGGAAATTATGGGCTGGTTCCCACGAATTGTCCTCAGGGCCGTAGCCCTTCCACTTGATGAGAAATTGGGTCTGGCCCCCCCTTCGTCGACACTTCAGGATTGCCTCCACCTCGAATTCTTCTTCCTCTTCAACCGTTATGGCCTCCGGGGGCCTGGATTTCCGTTCCGGGAAGGCATCAGGGACTACCGGCTTCAACAGGGACACGTGGAAGACAGGGTGGATCTTGAGTGTCTCAGGGAGAACAAGTTCATAGGCCACTTCATTGACCATCCGTTTGATGCAAAAAGGGCCTATAAATTTAGGTCCCAACTTTTTTGACGGGCAGAGCATCTTCAAATTTGACGTAGCCAGCCAAACCTTCTCTCCGGGCTGCAACACCAGATCCCCTCTTCGCTTCCTATTAAAAGCCCTCTTGTAGTCTTCTTGGGCTTGACGGATGGCTTCCTGTAGTTTTTTATTGTTTGAAGTGAAGAAGGTCAGTGCATCCTGTGTCGCTGGAATTGGGCATTCCGGGACTAAATCCGGGAGGAAGACAGGATGAAACCCATAGTTGGAGAAGAACGGGGACTGCCCAGTTGCTGAATGGCAAGCGTTGTTGTACGTGAATTCCGCCAAAGGGAGAAGTGGCACCCAGTCGTCCTGAGAGAATGATGTGTAGCATCGCAGGTATTGCTCTAGGGTCTGATTGGTCCTTTCGGTCTGACCATTAGTCTGAGGGTGAAATGCCGAGGAAAGGGATAGCTTGATATCCAGGGCTTTGCACAATGCCCTCCAAAATCTCGAGGTAAACTGCACCCCTCGGTCCGAGACGATGTCTTCGGGAACCCCATGCAGTCTAACAACCTCTCGAATAAAAACTTGCGCCGTCTCGGCTGCTGATGGAGTCTTCCGTAAAGGAATGAAATGGGCCATCTTGGATAAGCGGTCCACGACCACGAGAATTGCTGTGTGGTCCAGTGAAGGTGGAAGCTCCACTATAAAGTCCATAGAGATTTTCTGCCAGGGCCGTTCAGGGATGGGTAATGGACGTAGCAGGCCCCACGCCTTATTTCTTGAAGGCTTGTTCCGCTGGCAGATGGCACAGGAGCTCACGTAACTTTTACAATCCGTGGCCATGTCCGGCCACCAGAAGGAACGTCGGAGAAGTTCCAGGGTCTTGACCGGGCCAAAATGTCCTGCCATTGGGTGGTCATGGCAATGTCCCAAGACTAAGGTTCGGGCATCCTCCGGCACCACAATCCGGTCCTCCCTCCATAGGAGTCCCTCCTTGTTCCGGAGGGGCGCCCCATCGGAGGTAGACATCGCTGTGGACGCTCTCAGGATCTCGGAGCGAAGGTTCGTCTGAAGAGCCAAGAAGTTTCCTGCAGGAAGAATAGTGTCGGGTCCTGGGATCTCCTTGGTGTCCTCGTACATGCGCGACAATGCGTCTGGCTTCGTGTTTTTTGAACCGGGCCTGTATGTGATGTGGAACTGGAACCTCGAGAAAAACAATGCCCATCTTGCTTGTCGTGGGCGCAGACGTTTGGCCGTCCTCAGATATTCCAGGTTCTTGTGGTCCGTGAATATCAGGATGGGATGGGAGGCACCTTCCAGCAGGTACCTCCATTCTTCTAATGCAGTCTTGATAGCCAGTAGTTCTCGATCCCCAATGTCGTAGTTCCTCTCCGCAGGGGTAAGTTTCCGTGAGAAAAATGCTACTGGGTGAAGTAATTCCTTGGCGCCCTTTCGCTGGGAAAGGATGGAGCCAACCGCGTTTTCTGACGCATCTACTTCTAAGATGTAGGGCAGGGAGGCGTCGGGATGACCCAGAATGGGTGCCGAGGTAAATAACTTCTTTAGTGCTTCAAAAGCTTCCTGTGCCTCTGGCGTCCATCTGAATCGCGTCCCAAGCTTGGTTAACTGAGTGATGGGGGAGACCAGACCCGAGAAGTTCTTGATGAACTTCCGGTAGAAGTTTGCGAACCCAATAAAACGTTGGATGCTTTTCCTGTCCGTGGGTTCAGGCCAATCAAGGATCACAGAGACCTTCTGAGGGTCCATTGCGATCCCCGTGGTGGAGATAATCAGACCCAGAAATGTAACGCTAGCCTGTTCAAAGCAACATTTCTCTGCTTTAGCGTACAACCCGTGCTGCCGCAACCGCCCCAACACCTTTGTTACATGTACCCTGTGCTCCCCCAGGGAGGATGAGAAAATCAAAATGTCGTCTAAGTAGACGATGACAAAGATGTCCAGGAAGTCCCTAAAGATGTCGTTTACAAAGTGCTGGAAGGTGGCCGGCGCATTGCACAACCCGAAAGGCATGACCAGGTATTCGAAATGGCCGAAACGGGTGCGGAAGGCCGTTTTCCACTCATCCCCCTCCCTTATGCGAACCAAGTTGTAGGCTCCCCTTAAGTCCAGCTTGGTAAATACTACTGCAGCTTTTAAGCTCTGGAATAATTCAGGTACCAGTGGTAATGGGTAACGATTTTTAATTGTGACCCTATTCAGCTCCCGATAGTCAATGCATGGCCTCAAAGTCTTGTCCTTCTTTTCTACAAAGAAGATCCCTGCACCTGCTGGGGAAGTGGAGGGACGGATGAATCCCTTCCGGAGGCTGTCCTCAATATAATCCTTCAGGGCCCCTAATTCTAGCTCAGAAAGGGGAAAAATTCGCCCGAAAGGAATTTCAGAACCGGGTAACAGATCAATAGGACAGTCATATGGGCGGTGGGGGGGTAGAGCATCTGCTCCCCGTTCACTGAACACATCAAGAAACTTATGATAGGCTGCAGGAATCACTTGTTTTAGGCTGGCATCCCCTTCAGAGCACAGGAGGACCTGGGGGACCTCCGGGCCCGAAGTTCGACACAGTTCCCGACAGTATGGGGAAGGGAACGAGACAACCCCAGTTTCCCAGTCAATTTGGGGGTTATGGGCCCGCAACCAAGGGAGCCCCAGAATGACTGGGAAAAGGGGTGATGCAATAGCATCCAGGCGGAGGAGTTCCCGGTGCTGACCGGCAATGGAAGTCACAATGGAAGGGGTCTCCTGGTTAACCACCCCTGACTTTATCCGGGAGCCATCAGCCAAAAAGATGTGAAACCCCTTCTCCTTTGGGCGGAGGGGGATACCCTGCTGGTGAGCAAAATTGATATCCACAAAACAGCTGCATGCCCCCGAATCAACTATGGACGTCACCTCCACGGTCCTTTCTGAAAGCTGAAAGGAGAGGGGAACAACTAAGTATTGGGACGGATTCATATTGCCAATAGATAAAGAAGATGAGGTGAACTTACTCAGTTTCTGCGGGCAGGAACGTACCATGTGACCCGCTTCACCGCAGTACAGGCACAGATTCTGGGAGCGTCTGCGCTGGCGTTCCTCTGGCGATAGTTTAGGCCGTGCCAGGCCTAGCTGCGTGGGTTCGGGAGCATCTTCAGGCGGCAGGTTCTGGATGTTTGGCCTAGTATGTTGACTGGATCCTTGGAAAGACCCCCAGGTATTTCCGCGACCCTGACCAGACCTCTCCAATCTGCGCTCCCGTAGCCTACGGTCAATTTTAATGGTGAGTGCAATCAAGTCCTCTAATGTCTCGGGCACCTCCACCCGGGCGAGCTCGTCTTTCAGAGCCTCAGAAAGGCCCATACCGAACTGGTGCAAAAGTGCGAACTCGTTCCAACGAGTGTCACCCAACCAGCGCCTAAAGTCAGAGGCGTATTCCTCAGCCGCCCGCCGACCTTGTCGGAGTGCGTATAATGTGGCCTCGGCCGAGGCCGCTCGTTGTGGGTCATCGTATAAGATGGCCATGGCGTTAAAGAAGTTGTCAACCGTAACCAGATGGGGGTCATTATTTCCCCTTAGTCGGTGAGCCCAGTCTTGGGGTTCACCCTGCAACAGGGAGACAACAAACCCCACTTTCACCGATTCTGTCAAAAAGGTCCGTGGCTGCAGTTCAAAGTAGAGCAGACAGGAGTCACGGAATGACCGAAAACGTGTGCGATCCCCATGGAAGCGCTCGGGTAAGGGTACTCGGGGTTCCGCCATAGGGAGTGATGTGGAAGGCCCAGGAGCCGGCCCGTGGGCTGCTGCGACCGGCGGTGCAGGAGCCGGGGCCTGTGGAACAGGAGCAGATATGGTGCAGGCCTGAAACCGATTCTCGATCTGCAAACATCTGTCCTGTAATGTGTTTACTGCTTGCGTCAGGGTAGCCAGGTGCCTGCAAACCTCGTCCAACGGGGAGGGTCCTCCTCGAGGCTCAGTCATGGCCTTCTGGTACTGTGAGGGACCGCCGTACGGCACCACTAGCACTCCACTGGTCAGGCGTGCCCAGAGCGCGGAGTCTAAGCCCCAGGGTACTTGTTCACCAGGGCCCCTGATGGTGGGGATGGACTTGTAGTACCCCGAGACCAGGTCGCCACTACTGAGCACACCTGTCAGTGGTAGGGGTGTTCGCCAGGGGCTCCAACCAGGGAGAGCCAGATGTGAGGAGGTCGGGTGACCCCGATGGGATGGATGGATGGATGGCTGAGCAAGTGCGAAGTCAGACAGGCCGAGCTGGTAACGTAGAGGACGGTAAGGTACAAGGGAGCAGGCAGAGAATCGTCGGGTCACACGCCAGGTCAGCAACAGGAGGTCAAATCTAATGAGGGGCATCCAGGAAGAGAGGTCAGGCAAAGCAAGGGTCTGGGCAGGAGAAATCAGCAGGTCAAGAACAATCCGGGTCAATAAACTTACAAGGCACAGGTACAGAATCATAGGAAGCAGGTAAGACCAGAAGGCAACGAAATGACAGCTCAGGGACCTTTAAATATCCCGCCCTGCGCTGCCATTGGTGCCCAGCGGGCGGCCGCGGCTTCTACTGCGCATGCGCGAACTCCGCGGCCGGCCCGGACCTAGTGCCCATGTACAGGGCAGAGCAGTGCGCCTGCGCCGGGACCATCGCGGCAGGGATCGAGGGGATCCCTGACACTATCCTAGTGTCCAGGTCTTCCAGGAGACCGGCAGGTAATATAGGACCATAGTGCAGAGCTCCTGTTAGGAGACAGGTGTGGGCTCCACCAAAGAGACAGCACTCTATGCTGGAGGAGAGATTCCTTGTCCATAGGATTGAGAGAGTCAAGGTGGCTACACGAGTCTGGGAGACAGAGAGAGCCAGGACTAGGCATGTCCAGGGGACTGAGGGAACCTGGAGGTTTTGGAGGAGTGAAAGAGAATGGGGTGTCAGAAGATCCCCTATCTAGAGGCCAGGGAGTGAGCCCATGCAGCAGGGTGTTGCAACTGAAAGGGCTGAGAGAACCAAGAGAGCTGAATGCTACACAGAGATACTGTGTGAGCCAGTCTGAGGGACCAACCAGAAGCCAACGTTAAGGCCTATGCAGCTGTGCTCCGGAAGAGAGCCAGGTGTTTCGGCATTTTTCTGTCACTTGTTTGTTCTAGTGAAAATCCTTTGTGTTGAACTTTAAATTTGTTAATTCCCAAATATCATTATACAGTCAGGTCCATAAATATTGGGACATGGACACAATTCTAACATTTTTGGCTCTATACACCACCACAATGGATTTGAAATGAAACAAACAAGATGTGCTTTAACTGCAGACTCTCAGCTTTAATTTGAGGGTATTTTCATCCAAATCAGGTGAACGGTGTAGGAATTACAACAGTTTGCATATGTGCCTCCCACTTGTTAAGGGACCAAAAGTAATGGGACAGAATAATAATCATAAATCAAACTTTCACTTTTTAATACTTGGTTGCAAATCCTTTGCAGTCAATAACAGCCTGAAGTGTGGAACGCATAGACATCAGCAGACGCTGGGTGTCATCCCTGGTGATGCTCTGCCAGGCCTTTACTGCAACTGTCTTCAGTTCCTGCTTGTTCTTGGGGCATTTTCCCTTCAGTTTTGTCTTCAGCAAGTGAAATGCTCAATCGGATTCAGGTCAGGTGATTGGCCATTGCAGAACATTCCACTTCTTTGGTGGCTTTTGCAGTCTGCTTTGGGTCATTGTCCATCTGCACTGTGAAGCGTCCAATGAGTTGTGAAGCATTTGGCTGAATATGAGCCGATAATATTCCCGAAACACTTCACAATTCATCCGGCTGCTTCTGTCAGCAGTCACATCATCAATGAATACAAGAGAAGCAGTTCCATTGGCAGCCATACATGCCCACGCCATGACACTACCACCACCATGATCACTGATGAGGTGGTATGCTGAGGACCATGAGCAGTTCCTTCTCCATCCTCTTCTCTTCCCATCACTCTGGTACAAGTTGATGTCGGTCTCATCTCTCCATAGGATGTTGTTCCAGAACTGTGAAGGCTTTTTTACATGTCGTTTGGCAAACTCTAATCTGGCCTTCCTGTGTTTGAGGCTCACCAATGGTTTCCATCTTGTGGTGAACCCTCTGTATTCACTCTGGTGAAGTCTTCTCTTGATTGGTGACTTTGACACACATACACCTACCTCCTGGAGGGTGTTCTTGATCTGCCAACTGTTGTGAAGGGTGTTTTCTTCACCAGGGAAAGAATTCTTCGCTCATCCAGCACAGTTGTTTTCCATGGTCTTCCGGGACTTTTGGTGTTGCTGAGCTCACCGGTGCGTTCCTTCATTTTAAGAATGTTCCAAACAGTTGTTTTGGCCACGCCTAATGTTTTTGCTATCTCTCTGATGGGTTTGTTTTGTTTTTTCAGCCTAATGATGGCTTCACTGATAGTGACAGCTCTTTGGATCTCATCTTGGGAGTTGACAGCAACAGATTCCAAATGCAAATAGCACACTTGAAATGAACTCTGGACCTTTTATCTGCTCATTGTAATTGGGATAATGAGGAAATAACACACACCTGGCCATGGAACAGCTAAGAAGCCAAGTGTCCCATTACTTTTGGTCCCTTAACAAGTGGGAGGCACATATGCAAAATGTTTTATACCTACACCGTTCACCTGATTTGGATGTAAATACCCTCAAATTAAAGCTGACAGTCTGCAGTTAAAGCACATCTTGTTCGTTTCATTTCAAATCCATTGTGGTGTATAGAGCCAAAAATGTTAGAATTGTGTCCATGTCCCAATATTTATGAACTCGACTGTATATACATAATACATGACATAGGCTCCCCAGAGCAGTATAGGTTATCTAAGGGGAAGGCTTGCTTGGAATGCTTTTTTGAGTTTGTCCAACTAAAACTTCAGACTGTGCCAGTCAACAAGGTATGGGCCTCTTGAAAGGAGTCTTTAACCTGGTAACCAATGGGCTGCTGTCATCAAACTGAGAGCCTTTAAAACATGGAAAGAATCCAACAGTTACACCTACTGGTTAAAAATGAAAAATATCCTTTATAATGTTTTTTTAAAATCTTGACTGTAATAAATACCTAACGTACAAGTCGCTTTACTGTCCCTTTACGTACATTTGGGCACATCAGATGATGATGGAGCAGACAATTCTGCCATCAATACTATAGGCCAACAGACTTTACTGAGATCTTCAGACCGGATTATCCACTTCATCATATACACATCGTGGACATCCTGAGCTCATCTCTGGGATGTGGCACTTCTCATTTAGTTTTTGGCGGTACATCCCATACAATGTGGGATTTGGTGGTACATCCCGTACAATGTGGGATTTGGTGGTACATCCCGTACAAAGTGGGATTTGGTGGTACATCCCGTACAAAGTGGGATTTGGTGGTACATCCCGTACAATGTGGGATTTGGTGGTACATCCCGTACAATGTGGGATTTGGTGGTACATCTCGTACAATGTGGGATTTGGTGGTACATCCCGTACAATGTGGGATTTGGTGGTACATCCCGTACAATGTGGGATTTGGTGGTACATCCCGTACAATGTGGGATTTGGTGGTACATCCCGTACAATGTGGGATTTGATGGTACAGTCAGTCTATGGAGCCGTCTACAGATCAGTCTATGGAGCCGTCTACAGATCAGTCTATGGAGCAGTCTACAGATCAGTCTATGGAGCCGTCTACAGATCAGTCTATGGAGCCGTCTACAGATCAGTCTATGGAGCAGTCTACAGATCAGTCTATGGAGCAGTCTACAGTCAGTCTATGGAGCAGTCTACAGATCAGTCTATGGAGCAGTCTACAGTCAGTCTATGGAGCAGTCTACAGATCAGGAATAAAGATCGGGAACCAAGCGCAGTAACACCATGGTGACGGAACAGGTTACAGGAACCAGGTTATGACCCTTTCAATGGTGGACACAGTCAGGCAGCGGGGTACCAAATCAGGAGACAGAGGCAGGGCACAAACCGAGGTCAAGAACAGCTGAGCAGATCAGATCAGAAAACAAGCTGAAGTCAGTACCAGCCGGGCTAACAAGACAGAAGGCAGAGTCCAGAAGGCAGGCTGAGGTCACAACAAAGAGGCAAAAGTCCAGAGGCAGGCCAGGAGGCCAGTCAGGTTATACACAGAAAGGCAGAAGCACCAGGTCAGGCCGCAGGTAACAGGACAAGCTGAAGACCACCCAGCAACTTCTCTCTGCAGTGCTCCAGTATATATAGGCCTCTGGGTGCCAATACCAGCACTGTGCATGTGTGATCAGTTGCTGGATCGGTCTCTGAAGCAGTCTGTGGATGTGTCAAGGGATCACACTAAGGATCAGTTTAAAGATCAGTCTTGGGTTCAGTCTATAGATCCATCCAGGGATCAGTCTCTGGGTCCATCTTTGAATAAATGTATGGATCTGTTCAGGGACCGGTCTCTGAAGCAGTCTGTGGATGAGCCTATTGTCCTAGGGATCAGTTCTGAAGCAGTCTATGGATGAGTCTATCATCCTAGGGATCGGTCTCTGAAGCAGTCTATGGATGAGTCTATTGTCCTAGGGATGGGTCTCTGAAGCAGTCTGTGATTGAGCCTATTGTCCTAGGGATAAGTCTCTGAAGCAGTCTATGGATGAGTCTATTGTCCTAGGGATGGGTCTCTGAAGCAGTCTATGGATGAGTCTATTGTCCTAGGGATGGGTCTCTGAAGCAGTCTATGGATGAGTCTATTGTCCTAGGGATAAGTCTCTGAAGCAGTCTGTGGATGAGTCTATTGTCTTAGGGATAAGTCTCTGAAGCAGTCTGTGATTGAGCCTATTGTCCTAGGGATGGGTCTCTGAAGCAGTCTGTGGATGAGTCTATTGTCCTAGGGATGGGTCTCTGAAGCAGTCTCTGGATGAGTCTATTGTCCTAGAGGTCGGTCTGTGACCATATGTACCTTAAGCACCTCACGCTATAGGCATTGTTACTAGTCTACAGGTCACTAGAACTTTCTACAATTTGCAAACACAATTTTGTAGTTTAAAGAGCACACAAGTCCCTCTTGCCCTCCCCCAAGGGTACAAGTCACTGTCACAGTCCTCATAACCCATTATTTTAGTCAGTGCAGCATTTTCTGCCCTATCTGTGACTCCCTTCTGGTCAAAGTCCTGACAGAATCTGGCACCCCAGGTCTGGCAAGCATTGCCCTATCCTTGTATATGTGGCAGCCATAGAACTCTGGGTACACAATGTTGAACATGTCCATATAGGGGTTCTCCTTCACAATACAATGAACTGCTGCACCTGGGGAACCCCAAGCTGGTGGTGCCCTGGGCACATCGGGGCTAGATACACTTCTCTAGAGCCACAGTCACTCTCCAGTTGTGTTATATGATGGAAGTGAAGACATCCCCTCACGATCCTTCTGGCACCTCTGCATCCTCTTCAGTCTCTGCCTCAAACATCCACACTTATCCTGGTGGCCCTTTTGTGGGTGTCGCTTGATTCTCTCGATGACCCTCATGTTGTTGGTGTCGGCGTTGGCATCTACAACTAATGGATTCTTCAGACCAGCTCTGAAGCAGGATCTCTGCAGTGTGCCAGCTGCAACTTAATTTGCCTTGCAGAACCCTGTTGGGGAACTCGACCCTGATAGACTTACAGAAGATGTCCTTCAACTGCTGGATTCTCTGATCTCTCCATCACATGAACTTGTCTGGCCGGGGTCTGCAGCAGCAACTCTCGCAGGTGCCTCTGATCCAGTGTCTGTCCTGAAAACCACTGTGAGGCAGTCAAAGCACATCCATGGTGTCATTATAAGCAATAGTTTCATGCAAGCTGGGCATACTGACCACAACAGTCATTCTGCTCCTCATGGGCAATATGCAAATCCTCCTTTGAGGTGGAATCAGAGCCTGGTACCATGCCTCGGCCAGGTGATATGAAACCAGGGCTCTCTCCTATATTCTGCCCAATGGAGCGTGACTCTTGTCCTTCGCACCATTTCTGTATTGTAGGCCCCCAGAATCTACTTCATGATGGCAAGGGTTATGTAATGGTAGCCAAAAGCTGTGTCATGGGCTAGCTGCATGTCTTTCCTGTGTACAGCCATATGGTGGTTGAGCATCTGTAACCCATTCCTGCCCAGCATAGGTTGGACTCCTTAGACATACTGAACCCTCCCCTCCCATCAATACAGGAGCACCCCCAGCCTGGTCTAACCAGCACCACCCAGTAGTCCATCTCATATCTTTCACAGGCCTTAGGGCAATGGACGCCAAAAGTAGCTTCACGCAGTACAAGCTTCATTTCCAGAAGACATCCTCGTTTTGAGGTTAGGAAAGGATAAGTGCAGATGCAAAAAAAGCCCCCTAACCCCTTACCAGAACACAGCTGCTTTATATATATACATCTTTCCTGTCATCCCGATGGTGGTGGCACAGTCCTACAAGAAGAGCTGAGTCAAGTAACATCCCATACTGTCCTCAGGCCTTACCTCAGATGTCCCTACCTTGAGGTTAAGAAAAGGAAGAATCCAGACATAATGAGACCCTTCTAACCCTTTACTGGAACACAGCTGATTTATATACATCATTCCAGTCATCCCGATGGTGGTGGCACATTCTTACAAGCAGAAAGCTGAGTTGAGGAACAGCCCATATCTTTTCCAGGCCTTGCTTCAGAAAATGTCCTCATCCTGAGGTTAGGAGAAGAAGGAGTCCCCACACAATGAAACCCTTCTAACTCTTCACCGGAACATACCCGATTTACATAGATTCTTCCAGTCATCCCAATGGTGGTGGCACATTCCTGAGTTGAGGAGTGGCCCATAGCATCGTCAGGCCTGACTCCAGAAGACATCCTCATCCTGAGGTTAGATTTATTTTGCTTTGGATTCATTTGTTAAAGCAATCATTTTGTTTTGTCATATTATGATAGAATGATTACATTTTGGAATTTGTTTCAAATTGATTTGTATTCAGAAGTTATTTCGGAAGATTCAGATTCATTGCTTATTTTGGTGACTTCCTTGCGACTTTGAAGTTTTGCGACTTTGGCCAATCATAACAATACAGAGTGAGACGTATAATGGAACCTACAAAACCCTCTGAAGTTACAAATGAACGAATAGAATGTTTTCATTATAATTTATTTTGGATTTGTGGAAATCCGTTACTGTTGTGAATCAAAAATTTGGATACATCCGCATCTCTGAATAACAAAAATTTTGTCCAAATTTTGATTCGTTATGGTTAGAAGGAAGAGTTTGGGCACAAAGAAACCCTTCCTAACCTCTTACCGGAACAACACTGATTTACATTCATCCTTCCAGTCATCCCGATGGTGGTGGCACAATCCTACAAGCAGACTGGAGTTGAGGAACATCCCATACCTTCTCCAGGCCTTACCCCAGATGTCCCCACCCTGATGATCGAAGAAGGAAGAGTCCAGACATAACAGAACATTCTAACCTCTTGTCAGGGCTCCGGGTGTGACCAGAAGTGTGTGGACTGACACAGGGAAACGCAGGCTCCAGATATGGTATAAACAAGACAATTTATTAAGACTAACAATACAAACATAAACGCAGTGCACCAAACCCCAAGCTAACACAAATACATACAACAAACCCCAAGCTAACACAAATACATACAACAAACCCCAAGCTAACACAAATACATACAACAAACCCCAAGATACAACCCCAAATACATACAACAAGGTGAAACAAACCCAAACCTAAACTGATACAGATACACAGGTACATACACATATAGAGCACAACGTAGTCAGGCAGGCCGGGTCGATAACTATCGGACAGGTAGGTACAGGAGGAGCAGGCGGAGAGTAGTCAGGGTCACAAGCCAGGGATAAAACAGGAAAAGTCAGCAGAGGTCAGCATCAGGCAGGGTCGGCAACAAGTCAGGCAGGAACAGGAATGCAGGTTACAAGGTACAGGGGCCCATGGAAAAACACACACCAAGGCACAGACTGCAGGTCTGGCCATCCCTTAAATACACCTGTAATCAGCCTCAGGTTATGGCTAATTGCCGAAGTGAACCTCTGGTTGTTGACAGCACCCGCTGGCCAGCCCTGGTACTGCAGCCCACAAGGCAGGTGAGTCCCACCACTATTGGCAAGTCCATTCCTGACACCTCTTACCGGAACACCGCCGATTTACATAGATCCTTCCAGTCATCCTGGTGACCACACATTCCTCAATATGAAGACGATACGAGCAGAGAGTGGAAGAGCGGGCCATACCATCCTACATCCCAAACCATAGGGATCTGAGGTCTCCAGGATGACATCTTTTCATTCCTTGGTCCTTGCATTGCTTCCTATAACCAACTCCCACCAGATTATATATACAGAGTCCTCCTACCCAGAATGCCTCACACTGGCCCTTCCTCACTAGGTACACCCTACTCTGGGGAACTCTAGTGGCTACCCAGGCACCTACACAGGGCTCCCAACCCTCACAATGGGGACCTCTAGTGGCTACCCAGGCACCTACACAGGGCTCCCAACCCTCACAATGGGGACCTCTAGTGGCTACCCAGGCACCTACACAGGGCTCCCAACCCTCACAATGGGGACCTCTAGTGGCTACCCAGGCACCTACACAGGGCTCCCAACCCTCACAATGGGGACCTCTAGTGGCTACACAGGCACCTACACTGCCTACACAGGGCTCCCAACCCTCACAATGGGGACCTCTAGTGGCTACACAGGCACCTACACTGCCTACACAGGGCTCCCAACCCTCACAATGGGGACCTCTAGTGGCTACACAGGCACCTACACTGCCTACACAGGGCTCCCAACCCTCACAATGGGGACATCTAGTGGTCAACCTGGAGAACTACACCAGGCTCCTCTATGACCTCTGCCCCACATTATCACCTGGTGAGCCTGCCACTAAGACACTTCCTGTCCTGGGGTGACAACACTCACTGTACTGTATCTATGGAAGAGCAGAGTTGTCACCCTGGGATAAGACTACAGAACCCCTCCCCCCTCATCTCTACACCACGGGGGAGGGGTTCTGTATTCATCAGGGGAACAATGGAACTAATCAGCTCCCCCTGGCAGGATAAGGATTTATCCTCTGGTATTGAAGAGATCAGCGTTCTATGGCAGGGGTTTACTATCCTTCAGATTTTAGGGGGGCCAAACCTTGGTGGCATTGGAAGGAATTATGCCCCATCCTTGGTGTCAGTGGGAGGAATTCTGCCCCATTGTTGGTGTCATTGGGAGGAATAGTGCCCCATCATTGTGTCAGAGGATTAAATTGAGCCCCAAGGGCCAGATAAAAGCAAGCAAAGGGCCGCAGTTTGGAGACCTCTGTTCTATAGAACACGTTCTAGAGTTATATTCTCTGTTCTAGAGAATATGATTGGTGGGGGGGGGGGGTCTATGTGGTCAATTCACCCAACATTCACCCAGAAACACTATACTGACAGTGACAAAAGTCTCTTTATAGGGGTCACACATCTCCCTCAGGGGCCCCTAACCCCCCCCCCCCGCTTCCCCAGGCCCCGACCAGCCACCATCCAGACACAGTAACAGGGTCTCTATGTACCCTGTGTGTTATATACATTCCTCCCCCCCAGGGGCCCCTATCCCCCCAAGGGCCCCACCATCCACTGACATGATCTCTATGTACCGTGTTATATACATTCCTCCCCCCCAGGGGCCCCTATAGCTTCCCCAGGGGCCCCACCATCCACTGACATGATCTCTATGTACCGTGTTATATACATTCCTCCCCCCCAGGGGCCCCTATCCCTTCCCCAGGGGCCCACCATCCACTGACACGATCTCTATGTACCGTGTTATATACATTCCTCCCCCCCAGGGGCCCCTATCCCTTCCCCAGGGGCCCACCATCCACTGACACGATCTCTATGTACCCTGTGTTATATACATTCCTCCCCCCCCAGGGGCCCCTATCCCTTCCCCAGGGGCCCACCATCCACTGACACGATGACAGGGTCTCTATGTACCCTGTGTTATATACATTCCTCCCCCCCCAGGGGCCCCTATCCCTTCCCCAGGGGCCCACCATCCACTGACACGATGACAGGGTCTCTATGTACCCTGTGTGTTATATACATTCCTCCCCCCCCAGGGGCCCCTATCCCTTCCCCAGGGGCCCACCATCCACTGACACGATGACAGGGTCTCTATGTACCCTGTGTGTTATATACATTCCTCCCCCCCAGGGGCCCCTATCCCTTCCCCAGGGGCCCACCATCCACTGACACGATGACAGGGTCTCTATGTACCCTGTGTTATATACATTCCTCCCCCCCAGGGGCCCCTATCCCTTCCCCAGGGGCCCACCATCCACTGACACGATGACAGGGTCTCTTTGTACCCTGTGCTCCCCCCCAGGAGCCCCTATCCCTTCCCCAGGGGCCCACCATCCACTGACACGATGACACGATCTCTATGTACACAGTGTGTTATATACATCACAGCCCCTACCTCTGTAAGGGAAGGGGGGTCACATAGACACCTGAGGGGCCCCTCTACCCCCTCAGGGCCCCATCCGGCCATCATGGCGGAGGAGGACAAAATGGCGGCGGAGGACAATGAGCGCCTGTCAAGCAGCCCGCCGAGGCCCCTCCCCCGGGATCACGTGGTGCGGCCGGGCTGCCAGGCCGGGGAGGCGGCGGGCGGGGATTGGCTGGCTGGTGATCAGGTGACGCGGAAGGAAGGGGAGGGGGAGGGCAGACGGTATCCAGGGAGGGAGGCCGGATAGCAACCAGAACCGGGGAGAGCCGGACTGACCCACCGACACCGACCGGAAGAAGGTACCTACCCCCCCACACTGTCCTCCCACCCCAGAAAGGGGGGCACAGGGGGAGGAGTCGAGGGGGGAGGGGCGGCCGGGTGTCAATGGGGTGAAATAGTCTGCAGACCTGGCTGCCCCTCCCCCACATGGGAGAGATAGTCTGCAGGGAGATTAGACCTTATTAGGGGTAATAGTCTGCAGGGAGATTAGACCTTATTAGGGGTAATAGTCTGCAGGGAGATTAGACCTTATTAGGGGTAATAGTCTGCAGGGAGATTAGACTTTATTAGGGGTAATAGTCTGCAGGGAGATTAGACCTTATTAGGGGTAATACTCTGCAGGGAGATTAGACTTTATTGGGGGTAATACTCTGCGGGAAGATCAGATCTTATTGGGGGTAATACTCTGCAGAGATCAGACCTTATTGGGGGTAATACTCTGCAGAGATCAGACCTTATTGGGGGTAATACTCTGCAGAGATCAGATCTTATTGGGGGTAATACTCTGCAGAGATCAGACCTTATTAGGGGTAATACTCTGCAGAGATCAGACCTTATTGGGGGTAATACTCTGCGGGAAGATCAGATCTTATTGGGGGTAATACTCTGCAGAGATCAGATTTTAGGAGTAATACTCTACGGGGAGATATTGGGGGGATTATAGAGGGATCCGGGAATATTGGGGGATTATATAGGGATTCGGGATTATTGGGGGGATTATAGAGGGATCTGGGAATATTGGGGGGATTATAGAGGGATTCGGGAATATTGGGGGGATTATAGAAGGATCCAGTAATATTGGGGGGATTATAGAAGGATCCGGAAATATTGGGGGGATTATAGAAGGATCCGGAAATATTGGGGAATTATAGAGGGATTCGGGAATATTGGGGGATTATAGAGGGATTCGGGAATATTGGGGGGATTGAGGGATTCGGGAATATTGGGGGATTGAGGGATTCGGGAATATTGGGGGGGATTGAGGGATTTGGGAATATTGGGGGGATTATAGAGGGATTTGGGAATATTGGGGGGATTATAGAGGGATTTGGGAATATTGGGGGGATTATAGAGGGATTTGGGAATATTGGGGGATTATAGAGGGATTTGGGAATATTGGGGGGGATTATAGAGGGATTCGGGAATATTGGGGGGTCATAGAGGGATTCGGGAATATTGGGGGGTCATAGAGGGATTCGGGAATATTGGGGGATTAAAGAGGGATTCGGGAATATTGGGGGATTATAGAGGGATTTGGGAATATTGGGATTATAGAGGAATCCGGGAATATTGGGGGATTATAGAGGGATTCGGGATTATTGGGGGGATTATAGAGGGATCTGGGAATATTGGGAGATTATAGAGGGATTTGGGAATATTGGGATTATAGAGGGATTTGGGAATATTGGGATTATAGAGGGATTTGGGAATATTGGGATTATAGAGGAATCCGGGAATATTGGGGGATTATAGAGGGATTTGGGAATATTGGGGGATTATAGAGGGATTTGGGAATATTGGGGGATTATAGAGGGATTTGGGAATATTGGGGGATTATAGAGGGATTTGGGAATATTGGGGGATTATAGAGGGATTTGGGAATATTGGGGGATTATAGAGGGATTCGGGAATATTGGGGGGATTATTTAGGGATTCGAGAATATTGGGGGGATTATAGAGGCATCCGGGAATATTGGGAGATTATAGAGGGATTTGGGAATATTGGGGGGGGATTATAGAGGGATTTGGGAATATTGGGGGGGATTATAGAGGCATCCGGGAATATTGGGAGATTATAGAGGGATTCGGGAATATTGGGGGATTATTGAGGGATTCGGGAATATTGGGGGGATTATTGAGGGATTCGAGAATATTGGGGGGGATTATAGATGCATCCGGGAATATTGGGAGATTATAGAGGGATCCGGGAATATTGGGGGGATTATAGAGGGATTCGGGAATATTGGGGGGATTATAGAGGGATTCGGGAATATTGAGGGGATTATAGAGGGATTCGGGAATATTGAGGGGATTATACGAGGATTTGGGAATATTGGGGGGATTTTACAGGGATTTGGGAATATTGGGGGATTATAGAGGGATTTGGGAATATTGGGGGATTATAGAGGGATTTGGGAATATTGGGGGATTATAGAGGGATTCGGGAATATTGGGGGATTATTTAGGGATTCGAGAATATTGGGGGGATTATAGAGGGATTTGGGAATATTGGGGGGGGATTATAGAGGGATTTGGGAATATTGGGGGGGATTATAGAGGGATCCGGGAATATTGGGAGATTATAGAGGGATTTGGGAATATTGGGGGGATTATAGAGGGATTTGGGAATATTGGGGGGGATTATAGAGGCATCCGGGAATATTGGGAGATTATAGAGGGATTCGGGAATATTGGGGGATTATTGAGGGATTCGGGAATATTGGGGGGATTATTGAGGGATTCGAGAATATTGGGGGGGATTATAGATGCATCCGGGAATATTGGGAGATTATAGAGGGATCCGGGAATATTGGGGGATTATAGAGGGATTCGGGAATATTGGGGGGATTATAGAGGGATTCGGGAATATTGAGGGGATTATACAGGGATTTGGGAATATTGGGGGATTATACAGGGATTTGGGAATATTGGGGGATTATAGAGGGATTCGGGAATATTGGGGATTATAGAGGAATTCGGGAATATTGGGGGATTATAGAGGGATTCGGGAATATTGGGGGATTATAGAGGGATTCGGGAATATTGGGGCGGATTATAGAGGGATTTGGGAACATTGGGGGGATTATAGAGGGATTTGGGAATATTGGGGGATTTTAGAGGGATCCGGGATTATTGGGGGGATTATAGAGGGATCTGGGAATATTGGGAGATTATATAGGGATTTGGGAATATTGGGATTATATAGGGATTTGGGAATATTGGGATTATAGAGGGATTTGGGAATATTGGGATTATAGAGGGATTTGGGAATATTGGGATTATAGAGGGATTTGGGAATATTGGGATTATAGAGGGATTTGGGAATATTGGGATTATAGAGGGATTTGGGAATATTGGGATTATAGAGGGATTTGGGAATATTGGGATTATAGAGGGATTTGGGAATATTGGGGGGATTATAGAGGGATTTGGGAATATTGGGAGATTATAGAGGGATTTGGGAATATTGGGAGATTATAGAGGGATTTGGGAATATTGGGATTATAGAGGGATTTGGGAATATTGGGATTATAGAGGGATTTGGGAATATTGGGATTATAGAGGAATCCGGGAATATTGGGGGATTATAGAGGGATTTGGGAATATTGGGGGATTATAGAGGGATTCGGGAATATTGGGGGGATTATTTAGGGATTCGAGAATATTGGGGGGATTATAGAGGCATCCGGGAATATTGGGAGATTATAGAGGGATTTGGGAATATTGGGGGGGATTATAGAGGGATTTGGGAATATTGGGGGGGATTATAGAGGCATCCGGGAATATTGGGAGATTATAGAGGGATTCGGGAATATTGGGGGATTATTGAGGGATTCGAGAATATTGGGGGGGATTATAGATGCATCCGGGAATATTGGGAGATTATAGAGGGATCCGGGAATATTGGGGGGATTATAGAGGGATTCGGGAATATTGGGGGGATTATAGAGGGATTCGGGAATATTGAGGGGATTATACAGGGATTTGGGAATATTGGGGGATTATAGAGGGATTCGGGAATATTGGGGATTATAGAGGAATTCGGGAATATTGGGGGATTATAGAGGGATTCGGGAATATTGGGGGGGATTATAGAGGGATTTGGGAACGTTGGGGGGATTATAGAGGGATTTGGGAATATTGGGGGATTTTAGAGGGATCCGGGATTATTGGGGGGATTATAGAGGGATCTGGGAATATTGGGAGATTATATAGGGATTTGGGAATATTGGGATTATAGAGGGATTTGGGAATATTGGGATTATAGAGGGATTTGGGAATATTGGGATTATAGAGGGGTTTGGGAATATTGGGATTATAGAGGGGTTTGGGAATATTGGGAGATTATAGAGGGATTTGGGAATATTGGGAGATTATAGAGGGATTTGGGAATATTGGGGGGATTATAGAGGGATTCGGGAATATTGGGGGATTATAGAGGGATCTGGGAATATTGGGGGGATTATAGAGGGATTCGGGAATATTTGGGGATTAAAGAGGGATTCGGGAATATTGAGGGATTCGGGAATATTTGGGGATTAAAGAGGGATTCGGGAATTATTGAGGGGTTCGGGAATATTTGGGGGGATTATAGAGGGATTCGGGAATATTGGGGGATTAAAGGGGGATTCGGGAATGTTGGGGGATTAAAGAGGGATTCGGTAATATTGGGGGATTATAGAGGGATTCGGTAATATTGGGGGATTATAGAGGGATTTGGGAATATTGGGGGATTATAGAGGGATTCGGGAATATTGGGGGATTATAGAGGGATTCAGGAATATTGGGGGATTATAGAGGGATTCGGGAATATTGGGGGGATTATAGAGGGATCCGGGAATATTGGGGGGATTATAGAGGGGTTCGGGAATATTCCGGGGGGATTATAGAGGGATTCGGGAATATTGGGGGGGATTATAGAGGGATTTGGGAACATTAGGGGGATTATAGAGGGATTCGGGAATATTGGGGGATTATAGTGGGATCTGGGAATATTGGGGGATTATAGAGGGATTCGGGAATATTGGGGGATTATAGAGGGATCCGGGAATATTGGGGGGATTATAGAGGGATTCGGGAATATTGGGATTATAGAGGGATTCGGGAATATTCCAGGGGGATTATAGAGGGATTCGGGAATATTGGGGGGGATTATAGAGGGATTCGGGAATATTGGGGGATTATAGTGGGATCTGGGAATATTGGGAGATCATATAGGGATTCGGGAATATTGGGTGGATTATAGAGGGATTTGGAAACTTTGGGGGATTATAGAGGGATCCGGGAATATTGGGGGGTTTATAGGGGGATTATAGATGGATTCGGGAACTTTGGGGGAGTATAGATTGGTCCGAGAACTTTGGGGGATTATAGGAGCGATTGGGAAGGTCCATTCTATGTATGATGGGGGTAGTGCACAGGCTCATGGTGGTCTTAGTATACGACACGTTCACTCTGATGTTCTTCTCCCGATATTCCCCCCGGGTCATTCACCGTTAGTCTTTGTCGGTTTCAGATATTGGTGGCAGACCCTAGTGATTGGATGAGAGGACTTCACATATAACTGACCTGAGGGTAAGTAGTGGATATTGTTGTCTGTAGCCCAGGCCCCGTTGGAGGTTTGGAGTTCCTCTGGATAATACTGCATGTATTCCTGCAGGGAGGCCGCCATTGGATCATGACAGGGGAGCACTGACCGGCCCAGTGAGTGACGCCATGGACAGGATGGCTGAGGGACTTCCAGACAGGATCGGCTATTTTCCTGTGGATGTTTTTGAGCCAAGCGGGCTGCAGAGTATATTGAAGAAAGTTCCTGTTTCATCGATCTTCCCCAATGCATCCCGCCGAGGACGCAAGGCAAACGCACCGCGTAAGAGAACTCACCCGGTCTCCATAGGGCTGAACGCATCTCAGGGACAAGATTATGGTGGAGAACCTACCTCCCTTCAGTCTGGAGTGGTGGACCTGGCTGGTGTCAGCCCCGTTCTTCTTCCAGATGGCCCAGTAAGTTTCTGACGTTCCGTAGAGTGGTTGGTTCCTTCCACGATGGATTGGCGGGTTGTGCGATTGTGAGATCTTACGGTAGAGGTGTCCTTCTCCAGCCAATGATGAAAGGGTGACATTCATACATGAGTATGGTTAGGACAGAAGTGGTCTGGGACCAATAAGAGGGCCACTAGGACTAATAGTCATGTATGGTCCAGAAAAAAATTCCTTTAGGCTGGGGGACAAATATGCTAAATGATTATTGGTGCCCCTTCGTGACCTGCACTTTATTTATATGACTTGTACTGGGGCCCCTCACAAACAGCACCTTATTCCAGGGGGTTGTATTGGGCCCCTTCGTGCCCAGCACCTTATTTATAGGGCTTGTATTGGGGCCCCTCGCAAACAGCACCTTATTTCAGAGTGAGTATAGACTGGAAGTTAGTCGTTTTGCTGTGTTCTTCTGGGAAGGCACCATTGGATGCTGGAACATTTGTGGTGGGATTGAGATTAATGAGGAAAATAGATGGCATTTCCAAGACCTCCTGCAGATGTTTGGTTGTGATGAGTACAGAACTTTGTGTGGGCTCTTCCATTGGGTTGAGGTCAGAGTTTTGTGCAGGTTCCTCCACTGGGTTGAGGCCAGAGATTTTGTGCGGGTTTTTCCATTGGGTTGAGGTCAGAGCTTTGTGCAGGTTCCTCCATTGGGTTGAGGTCAGAGTTTTGTGCGGGTTCTTCCATTGGGCTGAGGTCAGATTTTTGTGCAGGTTCTTCCATTGGGCTGAGGTCAGAGCTTTGTGCAGGTTCTTCTGTTGGTGGAGTTCAGGGCTTGGTGCAGGTTCTTCCATTAGGTTGTGGTCACAGCTTTGTGCTGGTTCTTCTATTGGGTTGCGGTCAGAGCTTTCTGCAGGTTCTTCCACTGGTTTGCGGTCAGGGCTTTGTGCGGGTTCATCTATTGGTGGCGGTCAGGGCTTTGTGCGGGTTCTTCCATCGGGTTGAGATTAGAGTTTTGTGCGGGTTCTTCCATTGGGTTGAGGTCAGAGTTTTGTGCGGGTTCTTCCATTGGGTTGAGGTCAGAGTTTTGTGCGGGTTCTTCCATTGGGTTGAGGTCAGAGTTTTGTGCGGGTTCTTCCATTGGCTTGAGGTCAGAGCTTTGTGTAGGTTCTTCCATTGGGTTGCGGTCACAGTTTTGTCTGGGTTCTTCCATTGGGCTGAGGGCAGAGCTTCGTGCTGGTTCTTCTATTGGGTTGCGGTCATTGCTTTCTGCAGGTTCTTCCACTGGGTTGCGGTCAGAGCTTTGTGCAGGTTCATCTATTGGTGGAGGTCAGGGCTTGGTGCAGGTTCTTCCATTGGGTTGAGGTCAGAGTTTTGTGTGGGTTCTTCCATTGGGTTGTGGTCAGAGCTTTGTGCAGATTCTTCCATTGGAGTGAGGTCAGAGCTTTGTGCAGGTTCTTCCACTAGGCTAAGGTCAGAGCTTTGTGCAGGTTCTTCCACTAGGCTAAGGTCAGAGCTTTGTGCAGGTTCTTCCACTAGGCTAAGGTCAGAGCTTTGTGCAGGTTCTTCCATTGGTTTGAGGTCAGAGCTTGTACAGGTTCTTTCATCGGATTGAGGTCAGAACTTTCTGCGGGCTCTTCCATTGGATTGAGGTCAGAGTTTTGTGTGGGTTCTTCCATTGAAGTGAAGTCAGAGGTTTGTGCAGGTTCTTCCACTAGGCTAAGGTCAGAGCTTTGTGCAGGTTCTTCCATTGGCTTGAGGTCAGAGAATTGTGCAGGTTCTTACATTGGGTTGAGGTCGGAGAATTGTTCAGGTTCTTCCATTGGGTTGAGTTCAGAACTTTGTGCAGGTTTGTGCAGGTTCCTCCATTGGAGTGAGGTCAGAACTTTGCGCAGGTTCTTCCATTGGATTGTGATCAGAGCTCTGTGTAGGTTCTTCTGTTGGTGGAGGTCAGGGCTTGGTGCAGGTTCCTCCATTGGGTTGTGGTCAGAGCTTTATGCAGGTTCTTTCATTGGGTTGAGGTCAGAGCTTTGTTTACGTTCTTCCATTGGGTTGAGGTCAGAGTTTTGTCTGTGTTCTTCCTTTGGCCTGGGGTCAAAGCTTTGTGCAGGTTGTTCCATTGTGTTTGCAGTCAGAGCTTTTTGCAGGTTCTTTAATTCGGTTGAGGTCAGAACTTTGTGCAGATTCTTCTATTGGAGTGAGATCCGAGCTTTGTGTAGGTTCTTCCACTGGGTTGTGGTCAGAGCTTTGTGCAGGTTCTTCTATTAGTGGAAGTCAGGGCTTGGTGCAAATTCTTCCATTGGGTTGAGTTCGGAACTTTGTGCAGGTTCTTCCATTGGGTTGAGGTCAGAGTTTTGTCTGGGTTTTTCCATTGGGCTGGGGTCAAAGCTTTGTGCTGGTTGTTCCATTGGGTTGTGGTCAGAGCTTTATGCAGGTTCTTCCATTGGGTTGTGATCAGAGTTTTGTTTGGGTTCTTCCATTGGGCTGTGGTCAGAGCTTTGTGCAGGATCTCGCGTCACTTTCCTGACCAACCACAGGGCAAAGAAATGATCTGAGAGGCAAGTTAGTGGTGAAGCCACCAGGGTTACTTATGCTGCATTCCTGTAGACAGTAAACCTCCATTTCCGAGTCAGACAACTCTTCTGGAATTCTTAGGACGTTCACATGTTTTTTTCTGCTCAGAGAATTTAGATTTATTCTTTAATTGCAAACGCAGCAAGGAACATCACAGCTGAGAAGTCCGAGAAATGCCAGAGGACATGAATGCAGCATCAGAGCAGAAAGGACACTTCCTTCTAGATGTAGGAAAGCCCCATACTGTATTCAGACTAGCTGATTTTCTGTTTTTATTTCTCTTATTTGAAGGCCAATAAAAAAACCAGAAGAACAAGTGAGCGTTCCCAACTACGCAAGGCCGGAGTGAAACCCAAATCCAGAACTGCCAAGGATAGGAAGGAGATGTCAGAGAAGATTCTGAACCTCACCATGGAGATCATTTCTGTCTTGGCTGGAGAGGTGAGGGATTCTGGGAGGGGCACATGACCAGGAATTGGCAGGGTCAGGGGTAGCTTGTGTACCCAATGCTTTTATATGAGTCCCATAGTGGAAATGTATCTTCTCTTGATCCTACACTGGACTGCATGGCTCTTGAAGTCTATAGAAATTTGCTCAGTGGTCCCATCTTCTGATTCCGCCTCCATCTAGAGTAACAGTCTAGCACTTTCACTGAACAGAGCTGGAGGCTGTATAGCGGCATATTGGTTGCAAAGGCGAGCGCTCATTGGTCAGTGCTGACCAATTAGATTCTTTCCTGTGTTTTGGGCACTGTCCCGGAAGAAAGGAACCTCAAAAGGAGTTTGTTTACATGGCCTGTGCTGACCTGTGAGCCTTCGCCCTTCCTCCCGTTATGTTGTTACGCGGCCTTTGGCGCTGTGTACTGATAAAGTGCTGGACCACCATAGTGGCTGGAAAGGTCACCAAAGATGGGGGGTCATAAAAGGTCCATGGGGACTGGAGAGTTGGGGAGGGGGTTGTGAGGTCATCTTTCAATTTATGGCAAATAGCCAGCAATCCTGTAAAGCCCAGGCTGCAGGGTGTGTGAAGGGCTTCCCAACAAAGTTCATCCCTTTATGTTTGAATGACGGGAGGTTTGGTGGGGAGTGAAAAGATAGAATTGAGATCCGGGGGGGTGCTGGTATTCTCACCAAAATGATCGATGTGGGTGTGCAATCAGATACAACTCCTATATCTACAAGGGTGGGGAGGAGCATTGTTATGTACCTTTCTCTGTGCTCCTCCGTAGTGCTCTGTGCTCCTCCGTAGTGCTCTGTGCTCCTCCGTAGTGCTCTGTGCTCCTCCGTAGTGCTCTGTGCTCCTCCGTAGTGCTCTGTGCTCCTCCGTAGTGCTCTGTGCTTTTCTTTAGTGCTCTGCTCTCCTCCATAGTGCTCCGTGTTTCTCCATAGTGCTCCGTGTTTCTCCATAGTGCTCTGTCTGTGCTCCTCCGTAGTGCTCTGCGCTCCTCCATAGTGCTCCGTGTTTCTCCATAGTGCTCTGTCTTTCTCCATAGTGCTCTGTCTGTGCTCCTCCACAGTGCTCTGCGCTCCTCCATAGTGCTCTGCGCTCCTCCATAGTGCTCTGCGCTCCTCCATAGTGCACTGTGCTCCTCCATAGTGCACTGTGCTCCACCATAGTGCTCCATAGTGCTCCTGCATGGTGCTCCTCCATAGTTCTCTCTGCTCCTCCATTGTGCTCCATAGTGCTCCTGCATGGTGCTCCTCCATTGTGCTCCATGGTGCTCCTCCATAGTGCTCCGTGCTCCTCCATGGTGCTTCTCCATAGTGCTCCGTGCTCCTCCATGGTGCTTCTCCATAGTGCTCCGTGCTCCTCCATGGTGCTTCTCCATAGTGCTCCGTGCTCCTCCATGGTGCTTCTCCATAGTGCTCCGTGCTCCTCCATGGTGCTTGCTGGGTGTATTTAAAATAGACATTCCTATGTATGATAGTAAGTAGTTCTGACCTTGAGGTGTAAGACTCCCCCACACTGTTGGATTTTTTTACCTGGATTGGGCGGATGATAGATCTGTCTGTATGTGGAGATCTTATTATCACGTCTTCTTGTCTAGGAATGTACAGTCATGACAAAGTCTGGCGAGCCTGTTGTCCCCAGGAACTATCTGCCAGCCGCTGGCGGTCCCGTGTCGGCATCCGTAGCACAGACTCTGAAACAGGAGAGGCAAAGCGACCAGAAAATCCTGGATCTCACCTTCCGAATCATCCAGCTGCTGACCGGAGAAGTGAGGTTCTGGGAAATGGGTTGTATCTTTGGATGGTTAGGGATGTGCCGGGGTGGTGATCGTGTCATTGTGATTGTCATCTTAGGGCCCCGGAGGCAGTGAGGATGCCACTAGTTCCCATATTGGGAAAGGGAAGAACAAAGGTGCGCATAAGAGTGTGATAGTGGAGAGGAGCCAACCTTCCACCTCTCAGGGTAAGAGTCGCTCGTCTGTTCAGTCTTCACCAAGTGGTACAATGTGTAGAAGTTACATGAAAATCTCTTTGTGTTCTTCTTTTGCCTCAGGTGCAAGACTAGCTGAAGAAGCCGTTTCCGGGGAAGCCAACATCTATAGGGGTGCAGATCACACTAATAAGGATGAGGTGGCCGGTCACGAAGGAGAAATGATCACCGAATCGGGAACCTACGTCCAGACGGTCAATACGCCCTTTGAGGTTCAGAACATCAAAGACGAGTCAGGTGGGGAGGACAATATGGGTGACTCGGCTCTTGTAGATTTCACGGCTATCCGTATCAAGGAAGAATCTGCGTCTTGTGAAGACGGGAACGCCATGGACAACACACAGTTCTTGTCTATAAAGATCAAAGAGGAGTCTGTGTCAGAAGACGAAGGAAATGTCAGCTTTCCTGAAAACTATACAGCCCCGAAATACAAGAAACGCTGCTACACGTCTAAATATCGTGCCGAAGATGCCGATTCTGGTGGAGACGACACTGATTCTAACATGTACACACCAGCCGACTATGAGCAGTACCCGGCTACTCACACCGAACCCCCTCCAATGCTCTTCCCCAACAGTGGTGGCCCTGTGGACTTCTTGGGGTTTGATGACAGCAGTAACTTGGATACAGATGTAAACGCCCTAATAAAACACGCACATACGAAATTCTCATTCGCCCCAATCGAGGGAGGATCAGGTTCTGAGGAAGATGAGCCGGTTCCAGAACCTGAAATCCAGCCTCCACCCAAAGACGAAGGACCCCAAAAATCGACTTCTAATACAGAGGAGCCCAATTCAGGCGATGAAGGAACGAGCGAAGAGGCAGCCGTCACCTCCACCAAGAAAGACCGTACGCTGAAGACATACACGTGCTCCGAATGTCAGGAATGCTTCGTCAGGCGCTCAGACTTTGCCAATCACCGGAGAGATCACAGGAGGGAGAGACTGACCTGCCCGGAGTGCGGGAAAGTGTTTGCCAACAAGCCGACCCTTCTCAACCACCTGACCGGTCACACGGGAGAGAAACCGTATTCGTGTCCCATATGTGGCAAATGTTTCACTAGAAATAGCAATCTCATCGTCCATCAGGCCACCCACATAGAGCGGAGCCCCTTCACTGCCCTCAATGTCACAGATATGCTGGTCAAGCAGATCTTGTGAGATGAATCAACGTTGGATCTGCACGTCATCATGTGGAAGAAGCCATTTCTAACATACAGACAGCTATTAATATTTGACCTTGTTTACCGGAGTCCCCACCCCCTTTGTGACCTTGTGGACAGTAGCATGTGCGTCTTGTCTGTCAGTCCCCGCCCCTTTCCCGAATTTATGCAATATTCTCACCGTGGCATCAGGGAGACTAACCATCTATCTTGTTGTTTCCGTTGTTTCCTCCGACAGTCGGAGGGTGTTTTCCTTCGTGTTATGTGGCCAAAGTCTTCGAAATCGAGTATTTTGTCTTTCCAGGAAGGGTTTTTTTTTGCCAATGGCGGAGGCCCACTAGCCCAGAGACGATACGAGGGACGTCATCCTGCCTGGAAACCGGCCGTCTTTGTTTCTTCTCATTTGTATCGTATATCTCGGGACTATTGCAAAAGATTCACAATACTGTTTGAGGATCGTTATTTTTTTATTTCCGAATATAAAGCAGACGTTCGCTGGGGCCGAGGAGCATTCAACGAGGACGGAAGTTGAAGATTTTTTTTTTTTTCCTGCAATTTCATCTTATAATTTTTTTCATATTGAAAATAACAAAAATGTCTTAATTAAAGGCTGTTAATTAACCACCTGACAATATCTGGATGCGTGTTTACGCTTGCTATGTGACCATAATTCCTGACCATCCCCTCCCCCATCTTTGTTGTCCCTTGTTGAGAGACGACGCGTCTTTTACACCCGAAGATCTATTTCACGGCAAGCCGTTTCATGTTCTGATTTTATTTCCGCGTTCACCTGTAACCTTCCTTATCTTCTCCCCGTTTTGTCCTGCCATATTTTATTTTTAGTATTGGGCTGAAATGAATAAATAAATATATATACTGCCTTGCTAGCAGCCGTGCATGATACCAGCGGCCTGTGTCTGCCTTTTTTTGTGTCGGGGGAGGGGGGGGGGGGTCACTGCCGGTCTCTTGTCCCATCTGTATGGATTGGGTGTTTGTGTGAGTATGGGGGCCGCCATTGCTGAGCTCTATTGCCAGTGCTGGTTCCCTGGCTGGTGCTTGGGGCTTTCTGATACTTTGACTTTAATGCTGTCGTTAAACCATACTTGTTCGTGGTCTCTGACTAAAGCCCTGGTGCCCAACCTCTAGTCCAGGGGACACATATGGCTCTTTGGTGTTTGAAATGTGGCCCTTGGGTCAGTGATGGAAACTTTGATTTGTAAATATACCTTCAATGGCAGTAGTCCCTTGCAGTTTAATATAACATGTCCATAAACTTTGACTGTCTCCTACATAATAAATTAATTTGCCAGCCGGTCCTGTAGAACAGTCTCTGACCATTTCCTTTAGTAGGTATTCATCTATGACGGTCTTCTGTAGAACAATCTCTGACCATTTCCTCTAGCAAGTCTTCATCTATGACGGCCTTCTGTAGAACGGTCTCTGACCATTTCCTCTAGCAAGTCTTCATCTATGACGGCCTTCTGTAGAACAATTTCTGACCATTTCCTCTAGTAAGTCTTCATCTATGACAGCCTTCTGTAGAACGGTCTCTGACCATTTCCTCTAGTAAGTCTTCATCTATGACAGCCTTCTGTAGAACGGTCTCTGACCATTTCCTCTAGTAAGTCTTCATCTATGACTGCCTTCTGTAGAACGGTCTCTGACCATTTCCTCTAGAGCAGGGGTTTCAGACTGGTGGCCCTCCAGCTGTTGCAAATCTACCATCATGCTTCTGCCTTTGGGAGTCATGCTTGTAACTGTCAATCTTGCAATGCCCTATGGGACATGTAGTTTGGCAACAGCTGGAGGGCCGCCAGCTTGACACCCATGTCTAGCGAGTCTTCAGTCTATGACGGTCTTCTGTAGAACGGTCTCTGACCATTTCCTCTAGTAAGTCTTCATCTATGACAGTCTTCTGTAGAACATTATCTGACCAATTACTGTAGTAAGTCTTCATCTATGACAGACTTCTTCTGTAGAAAGCTCTGACCATTTCCTCTAGTAAGCCTAGAGTCTGTGACTGTCTTCTGTAGAACTGTCTCTGACCTTTTCCTCTAGTAAGCCTTTAGTCTATGATGGTCTTCTGTAGAACGGTCTCTGACCATTTCCTCTAGTAGGTCTTCTGTCTGACAGTCTTCTGTAGAACTGTCTCTGACCATTTCCACTATTATGTCTTCGTCTATGATGGTCTTCTGTACCGTCTCTGACCATTTCCTCTAGTATGTCTTCGTCTATGATGGACATCTGTAGAACCATCTCAGACCATTTCCTCTAGTAAGTCTTCGTCTATGATGGTCTTCTGTAGAACCATCTCAGACCATTTCCTCTAGTATGTCTTCGTCTATGATGGACATCTGTAGAACCGTCTCTGACCATTTCCTCTAGTATGTCTTCGTCTATGATGGACATCTGTAGAACCGTCTCTGACCATTTCCTCTAGTATGTCTTCGTCTATGATGGACATCTGTAGAACCATCTCTGACCATTTCCTCTAGTATATCTTCGTCTATGACGGTTTTCTGTAGAACGTTATATGACCATTTCCTTTAGTAAGCCTTCAGTCTATGATGGTCTTCTGTAGAACAGTCTCTAACCATTTCCTCTAGTATATCTTCGTCTATGGTGGTCTTCTGTAGAACAGTCTCTAACCATTTCCTCTAGTAAGTCTTAGTCTATGATGGTCTTCTGTAGACTTCTTTCTTGAAGCCCATTAAGCACTCTTTAGCTCTAACACAGGTGTTCTAAATCCAGATGATAATGGGGAGTTTTGGTTTTCATGCAAAACCAGTTTCAGTTGGTCTTTAAGAGAGCTGTCCATAGCTTGTCAAATGTCAGCAAATTGATCTAGGCATGAATCGGTGAATAGCAGTGCATATTGTCTCAGCAATGTTTATGATGGGAGAGCCATCCAGAGTCGCACTGTGTGCCAGAACAGCATCTTCACTTCTTAGCAGAGAAAGTCCCAGCGCCCCTACCTGCAATTCCCTGTTCTGTTATACAGTTTAGATGTTTGCAGTTGGCTATTCTGGGAGTGCCATCCTCTTGGTTGAACCTGAGAACATTTAAAATCTACCTGCTCCATTGAACTGCCCAGTTCCGATTCCCTGCCCATTGTATTGTACACAGAAATGTGCATACCTTACCAATGCAGAATTGCCAGGCATGGAGTAAGATGCCCCCAATACATGTGTTGGTTTTGTAGATCAGGAAAGAGTTGCAGTAGTGGGGGTTGCCCGGGATTTACACTGAAAGGTAGAAGGACAGGTTCCTCTTGTGGACCCCAGAGTACTGCATGCATGCAGATATCTTTCGTAAGAAGAGGTTCTCTGGCCTTTGTATAGACATGCCCCAGCCCATATCACTCTTATAATTTGCTGTCTTACCGACCAATGTCTACAAATGTCTCCAAGCAGAATTTCTTCACTCCAAGATGCTGATATGGTCCGGTATGTTAAAGAGAACTCTGCTTTTCAGTGTCTATTAGAGATTAATGTGGACTAGATCACTCTCCTCATTCCTGCTTCTCCACTAATCGGTTGGTCTACGTTGTATCCAGCTTAGCCCATCCACCCCTCTACCTTCCAGTTCACATTAGTAAAACCGTGTTTAATTGTTCATTAATGAGCACAGGGTTAGAAGGCTTCTTGGGCAACTGTAGTTGGGGTTAGGGTGTTAATCAGTCAGTATAACCCCTCCTACTCCCATCATGCTTCATTTTTTTTTTTGCTAAGGTCCTAGCAGTATGAACATTTCTTCTCTAAGAAAAATTAATCTATTTCACTTGATATTTATTCCTTTTAACAAGATCCTTGTTTCACTGCAAGCCAAGAGAGTCTCTATTATAGTCTTCCAGGGTAGCTGCTTCTTGGTGTTGCCTTGTAAGTCGTACCTGGCCTAGCCATGGTGAAGACATAGGGCCTACCTGTGATGTTCAGTCACTGGCCTCTGCTTGTGGCACTCTCCAGGCACCTAGTGCTGCTTGTGGCACTCTCCAGGCACCTAGTGTACTGGTAGCTCTAGATCACTTTACCCCTCCAGGGTTGTGCCTACCTAAGCAGTGAAGTCTGGAATGTGAGCTCTGGGTGCTGCATTGACATTCTCGAGTAATTTATTGCTGCAGGGTGCTCTCCAGACCTCGGCTACAGTAGCTGCTGGGACTTTCTTCCTTTTTTGTTTGGGAGGCTGGTGTGTGTACTGTGTCCCCTTTTTCATCCCCTGCGGGGGTTAACACTTGAGGGACCCAGCACTGTGACACTCTTTCATTGCATTGGGTTCCTCTGGTATATGTTCTACTTGATCTCCTGCTGATTCCTCTTATCAGGTTTACATAGTGCAGAATCTTTGACATATGTATGTCCTGAACACCTTAGCTGTAGGGGACTTGAATGCTGATGAAAGCTTGTCTCCCAAACAAAATTCTGGAGTTACTTTTTTTATTTGTCCCTTCCCTACAAGGTCATCTGATCTGGATTCAGTTGGAAGATGCCTGCCAAAGCAGTGGCATTCGTCAGCAATCGGGGGGGTAAAGTCTCATGGCTGGTGAAACTGACAAGATTCTGTCTTGGGCAGCACATCATATTCCAGACTCGGGAACAATCTCTTCACCCATGTTTCAAGACCTTTGTGGAAGATGGGGAATGCCAGACGTAGACCTCCTGGCTTCCCAATTCAACAAAATCACTAAGTTTGGCTCTAAGGTCCAGAGATCTAGTCATGGCAGCGGATGCTCTGGTGTCTCCATGGGGTCAGTTCAGCCTGGTCTAGATATTCCTTCTGCTGAAGCTCCTTCCTTAGGGTTGGGTTCTGATGATATGCATCGCACCAAACTGGCCCAGAAGGATGTTGTATTTGGACCCCATCTGGCTTCTGGCAGACTGTCCATGGGTAGTTCCAGATCACCCAGATATTTTGTCCCAAAGATCAGCTTTCTACCCTCCTTCATGGTCAATGACTTTATTGGCATGGCTGTTGAAGCATATGTCCTGAAGGACAGGGGTGTATCTGATTCCGTTATTCCTATACTCCTAAAAGCTTGGAAATGGCTTGCAAGGTCTACCATCAAACATGGCATACTTCACATGGTTTAGTCCCAAAAAGTACTCCCATGAGATGCATCCTGACCTTCCTTCAATCTGATCTGGATCAAAAGTTGTCCTGTGCTATCATAGGCTATATCTTGGCTCTAGTGATTCTCTTTGAAAAACTGCTTGCCTCTCATTCCCTGGTATGGGCTTTTATATAGGGGCTTGCTCATGCTCCAACCTGTATGTCCATCTGTGACCCCTTAGGAACACAACATGGTCCTATCAGCTCTTCAGCCACCCTTTGAGCCTATCAGTGACATTTCTGTGTCCACTTTCACCTGAAAAGTGGTCTTCTTTGCTGCCAGAACCTCTGCGAAGCAAGTTTCTGCGTTGGCTGTCCTCTCTTGTGGGGAACCCATTCTTGTCCTGCACAGAGACAAGGTTGTCTTGAGGTTTAAGGCCCCGTTTCTACCTTTTCACCTTAAGCAGGACATTGAATTTGCATCTCTTTGTTCTTCTCCAGTAGATCCGAAGAAGGATGTGGTACAAGCTGTCCATGTTTATCTCTCACAGACTGACTCCCTCTGTGTCACTCTTGAGGTTCCATATAAGGGACAGTCTGCCTCTCCTTCCAGCATCTCTAGGTGGGTTACTATTCAAGCCTATTCCTGTAAAGGTACATTCTGCTCAATCAGTGCCTCTTGGGCATTTGTAAGGCTACCACCTAATCTTCACGTTCTCCGTGTTTTACCAGATGGATGTTTAGGACTCTTTCCTTGGGTTGTGGGTTTCTTGATATTTTCTTTGCTATTACCCACCCTTCAATTTGACTGCTATGGGACATCCCAAAATCCTTCAGACTCTGTATTCCTTTATGAACGATTATGGAAACTGGATTACTCACTTTATGTAAAACCCTTTTTCTTGGAGCTCCTTAGGGACACGGGTCCCACTGTCCATCTTATGCTCACTCCTACTGCGGAAGCAGTATTGGGGGTCAGGGATTAGCTTTTGATTGCTAGTCCTGTAGGTGGCAGTATAACCTGATCATCTCAGAATCCTTCGGACTGTGTCCCTTAAAAGAGAAGTATGGGATTTAATTTTTTTCCCAAATTATACTTACCTGGGTAGATGCTGCATCTTTCCTCCGCCGGGTCAGAGGGTGACAACTCAGCGATCTCATGCCCACTGTTTATGTTCTCACCGTTGTCTGCTCTGTCCCATCCCTCACTCCAGGGGCTGAGCTGTGGAGGGAGCAGCTGACTCAGGCTCTCAGCAGATCCAGATGCAGCTCCAGACTCTGGGGTGGATCCTGGACGAGCTGAGTGATGTCAGCTGACAACGGCCTTCAACTGAAAATGGGTCATAGGAGTGCAGAACGAACTGTATGCGTGTGAGCCACAGAAGTACAGCCAAAAGAGCTTTGCCTGTACGTCTTCTTTAATGAACGCCAGGAAAAGGATACAAAATCCTGGTTCTCCTCCCACTCTACAGCTGCTTACAATCAGAAACAAGTCGTGTTCTATGTATGGAAATTTATTTTTGGGACAATCCAGCCCCAAGAGCTAATAGGTTATTGAAGTACACAGTGCAAAATGAGGAGGTCAATTTTGTACAAATATGAAATGTAAAAACATAAATATTTCAGTGTTTGTTCAGCCATTTTCCATTTTGTAGCCAACTGTTGCCATCCCCAGCCAGTTCCCTGAAACGTTGCCGTAAGGGACTCTCATAGCTCACTCCGGCATCAATGTAGGAATGTAGAAGCCAGTAAAACCCCAATGAATGTGAAGTATTGCCCTGTATAAATCGCATGGAAGGCCTTGGCTGGATTATGATGGATGGATATGGGTAATGTATGGAGGATACAGGTCTGGTGACTTACTAAGTAAAAGAAATGGATGGGGTAGGGGCCTACAATGAAAGAGTTGGCTTGGGGGGAAATTGAGACTTTGAGGGGGTCTAACACACATTTATATAAATATATATCTCAACGGTAAAGATTGGCAGCCTTTTACCCCCCAGAAGCGGGGCGTGGCTCAGGTGTATAGAAGACAGATCATGACTGTAAGGCTAAGAGCTCCTGGTAGAAACAATCATGGAGCTCAATGATTGGTATGAAGAACATCCACCATGTTTGGGGGAGAATGCCTCTTCCTTCAGGTCTTAAAATCTAAGGAGTGGAAATAAATCCAGACAGCTTTTATTAGATGGCTTATGTTGAGGGATAAATAAAACTGAGGTGTCACCATAGCCATGTGGAGATGGGGTGGCTGATGACTTCGTACATGTTAAGCACTAAAGAAGGTGCGGTCCGAAACATGTTGGATGTTTGTAAAACTTTATACTAATCATCCACCTACATGACTGTTCCAACTAGACGCCCCAGAGATGGGGGTATGGAGCACATTGGTCCAGTGCTGCCTTATATCCACCAGATTTTACCACAAGTTTAGGAAAAGTTTCTTTACAGTATGGGGGAGCCGCGGAGGCATTTAATACTCCATGAGGTAGTAATTGCAAAATCAATAACAGCAAAGCACTGATCGATTTCTTACAGCTAAAATATCTATACACAATTATTACAGAACAGCAGGATCTGATACAGGAAATTGATTTGCCATTGTGGGGTTAGGAAAGAATCCCCCCCCCCCCCCATGATGAAACAGCGGCCCTATTGGAGGGGTTGCCTTGCGTCCTGTGGACGAAGATTGCTGCAGTCGGTGAGAAGCCAAACTGTGTGGCTGGTCTTTGGACTGAACAGATGTTTTTACAGGGGCTGGTTTGAGCCTGACCACTACATGATTGGTCAGGTGGTTGGGCATATGATTCTAGAGGGACTAGTGGGATCCTGTCCGCTGTATGACTATTCTGGTGGTTGGGCAGATGTTTCTAGAGGGACTGGTCTAGCATTTGGGCAATGATTCTAGAGGGACTGGTAGGGTCCTGTCCACTGCAGGACCGGCCTGGTGGTTGGGCAGATGATCCTAAAGGGGCTGGTTAGGTCCTGTCCGATGTATGACTGGTCTGTTGGTTGGGAATATGTTTCCAGAGGGGATAGTCTAGCGTTTGGGCAATGATTCTAGAGGGGCTGGTTGGGTCCTGTACGCTGTAGTTGGGCTTTCCTTTGGTTGGGAAGCTCTTCTAGCAGTCGGAGGGAAAGGTGAGTTCTGCGGTGTGTGATAAGATTGGAGCTGTTGGAAAAACATTTCCCGCACTCTGGACAGGAGAAAGGCTTCTCTCCAGTGTGAACACGTCGGTGTCGAAGTAGATGGGGGTTGCTGGTAAAAAACTTGCCGCAGTCCAAGCACATGAATGGTCGCTCTCCTGAGTGTGTGCGTTGATGTTTGAGAAGGTTGGAGTCCTGGTTAAATCTCCTGCCACACTCGGCACACTCGAATGGTTTCTCTCCGGTGTGAATTCGGAGGTGGCGAACCAGGTGTGGGTTCCGGGCAAAGCGTTTCCCACACTGGTGGCAGGCGAAGGGTTTTTCTCCTGTGTGAGTCCTCTGGTGCATTAGAAGGTTGGAGCTGCTGGAAAAGAATTTGCCGCATTCCGTACACTTAAAGGGTCTCTCACCAGTGTGGGTCCGCTTGTGGCGGACTAGGTGGGGACCGCATGAAAAACACTTTCCACATTCTAAACATACAAAGGACTTCTCCCCCAAGGCCGGAGCACCAGGGGCACTTGTAGAGTTATTATAGGATAACGATCTTCCATCCATCTGTGATGGCTCCATGTCCCAGGAGGCCATCTGACTCATGGAGTCTCCTTCACACGTATTCAGAGCCGGCATGTAGATATTATCTGATAAGTTCCCATCACTAAATGCGGAGCCAGGATGGTCTTTAAAGTTCTGAGACATATAGTCTGATTGTCTGTTATCTGTGGGGCTGTAAAAGTCACCGAGATTTGCTTCCTCGAATAAGCCCGTTTCCTCTTTAACATCCCCAGATGTATAAAGTCTCTGATTTATGGACATATACACATCAGAGTCGAGGTCCTCCTCTCCTGAGTAGGGTTCCTCTTTAACAATGGTAGTCGTGTACTCGTCAGGATCTAGTGGTATAGAGACATCAGTGCTGGGAAGTTCTTCTTCGTTACTTGGGTGGGGTGGCCCCTTAACATAATTGCAAGTGAAAGGTGTAGGGACTGTTGTGTAAAGCCCAGCAGTGGTAAGATTGTCCTGTACAGGTGCGTAGGGCTCCTCTTTACGAAGTGCCGATGTGCACACAGTTGGGGTATAAATGTCCATGTTGAGAAGACTTTCTGAACGTGAATGAAGTTCTTCAGTGAAGGAATATTGGGATGTGTGTGGAGAATTCTCCCTTTCCACCAGATTCTGTCTTTCCTCCACCACATTCTTCACAGATGTTCTCTGCATCTCCTCTTCCAGCACATTTGTATGTTTGTTTTCTCCATGACTAATACCAGTGTTGCTGCTGTATATGGAGAGACGGGTATGGAACTCTTCAGGTGACAAATATTTGGTTGGAGGTCCATCTGCATGATAAAAGGACACGGTGAGAACACAGACGGTGTATTCCTCATGCCATGTCTTATAACAGCAACACAATAAAGATTGTAACCTCTTACCTGGAGCCAGGAGGCTGTGGTGGTCCTCCATCATGACGTCCTTGTAGAGATCCTTGTGTCCTTCTAAATACTCCCACTCCTCCATGGAGAAATAGACAGTGACATCCTGACACCTTATAGGAACCTGACACACACAATGATACAGTCACCATCCAGACACATCCCTTGTCTGTTACTGGAGAATGTCCCAGAATTCCCGGCACCGCTCACCTCTCCTGTCAGCAGCTCGATGATCCGGTTGGCCAGTTCCAGGATCTTCTGCTTCTTGTTCCTTTCAGGCGTCACACAGCGAGGTGGAGGAACGGTGATGGAGCTCTGCCATAATCAGAGACAAAATATAAAAACAATCATTTCATCATTCCTCAAACTCCAATTTCAGAACCCTGAAACCTAAAAACACCTTCAAGCTATCTATGCAGGTCAGCCATTTCTAGGTGGGTTGAAGTGGAGTCAAACCTGTACAAGGTGATGTGGCTCCAATTTGTTTCCTTACACCTTTTATTTACCCATTTTACAATAGTAGGAGTTTTGTACTCAATGTAAATTCTTTTTTTTTTAGAGTTCCTCAAGACACAAGATCAGTAGATTAAGAAACATCCTAAGACAGCCCATACATACTATATTGCCCCAAGTATTGGGCGGCCGGCCTTTCCCCACACATGACCTTTAATAGCCCCCCAGTCTTAGTCCGTAGGGTTCAATATTGAGTTGGCCCCGCCCTTTCCACACACATGACCTTTAATGGCCCCCCAGTCTTAGCCCGTAGGGTTCAATATTGAGTTGGCCCCGCCCTTTCCACACACATGACCTTTAATGGCCCCCCAGTCTTAGCCCGTAGGGTTCAATATTGAGTTGGCCCCGCCCTTTCCACACACATGACCTTTAATGGCCCCCCAGTCTTAGTCCGTAGGGTTCAATATTGAGTTGGCCCCGCCCTTTGCAGCTATAACAGCTTCAACTCTTCTGGGAAGGCCGTCCACAAGGTTTAGGAGGGTGTCTATGGGAAGGTTGGACCATTCTTCCAGAAGCACATTTGTCAGGTCAGGCACTGATGTCGGGGGAGGGGGCCTGGCTCGCAGTCTCCGCTCTAATTCATCCCAAAGGTGTTCTATGGGGTTGAGGTCAGGACTCTGTGCAGGACAGTCAAGTTCCTCCACCCCAAACTGGCTCCTCCATGTCTTTATGGACCTTGCTTTGTGCCCTGGTGTGCAGTCATGTTGGAACAGGAAGGGGCCATCCCCAAACTCCTCCCACAAAGTTGGGAGCAGGAAATTGTCCAAAATGTCGCCTTAAGAGTTCCCTTCACTGGAACTAGGGGGCCAAGCCCAACCCCTGAGAAACGATCCACACCATAATCCCCCCTCCACCACACTTTACACTTGGCACCATGCAGTCAGGCAAGTACCGTTCTCCTGCCAACCGACAAACCCAGAAACATCCATGGGATTGCCAGACAGAGAAGCGTGATTGGTCCCTCCAGAGAACACGCCTCCACCGCTCTAGAGTCCAGTGGCGGCGTGCTTTACACCACGTCATCCGACACTTTGCATTGCACTTGGTGATGGAAGGCTTGGATGCAGCTGCTCGGCCATGGAAACCCATTCCATGAAGCTCTCTACGCACTGTTGTTGGGCTCATCTGAAGGCCACACCAAGTTTGGAGGTCTTTAGCTATTGACTCTGCAGACAGTTGGCGACTTCTGCGCACTGTGCGCTTCAGCATGCGCTGACCCCGCCCTGTCATGTGACGTGGCCTACCACTTGGTGGCTGAGTGGCTGTTGTTCCCAGTTGCTTCCACTTTGTTATAATCCCACTAACAGTTGAGCGTGGAATATTTAGTAGCCAGGAAATGTCACGGATGGACTTATTGCCCAGGTGGCCACCTATCACGGGACCACGCTTGGGGTCACGGAGCTCCTGAGAGCGACCCATTCTTTCACCAATGTTTGTAGAAGCAGTCTGCATGCCTAGGGGCTTGATTGTATACACCTGTGTCCATGGAGGGGATTGGAACACCTGAATCACATGATATGGAGGGGATTGGAACACCTGAATCACATGATATGGAGGGGATTGGAACACCTTAATCACATGATTGGAAGGGGATTGGAACACCTGAATCACATGATATGGAGGGGATTGGAACACCTAAAGCACATGATTGGGAGAGGATTGGAACACCTGAATCACATGATATGGAGGGGATTGGAACACCTGAATCACATGATTGGGAGAGGATTGGAACACCTGAATCACATGATTGGGAGAGGATTGGAACACCTGAATCACATGATTGGGAGAGGATTGGAACACCTGAATTACATGATATGGAAAGGGGGGGGGATCACTTTTGGCAATATAGTGTATTTGTCCGTTCATTATTGATGTGGATGGAGCAATCCTCTCCGCTTGTCGTATACTGAGAGTGGGGAGGCTTCCCTGCCGTCAGATTACAATGATCAGAGCTGCCGGCTATAACCTGCAGTTGATAGAGAGGACATTTTCCAGCAGGATGATGTACAGAGGCCAGGGAATCTCCTGGACAGAAGGAGGCAGTGGCTGACCTGTTGGAACCACGACTAGACCATCCCCAACCAAAAGCCACAGCAGGAGGAACCTCCAATGAAAAGTCATATTTTTTTGGAGTCTTTTCTAGGAACATGGACTAAGCCATTCAGAAATGAAAAGCTGTCCCAGAATCCTCCTCACCTCTCCGGTCAGGTCTGTGTGATGTCGTGTGACCTCCCAGAATCCTCCTCACCTCTCCGGTCAGGTCTGTGTGATGTCGTGTGACCTCCCAGAATCCTCCTCACCTCTCCGGTCAGGTCTGTGTGATGTCGTGTGACCTCCCAGAATCCTCCTCACCTCTCCGGTCAGGTCTGTGTGATGTCGTGTGACCTCCCAGAATCCCCCTCACCTCTCCGATCAGGTCTGTGTGATGTCGTGTGACCTCCCAGAATCCCCCTCACCTCTCCGGTCAGGTCTGTGTGATGTCGTGTGACCTCCCAGAATCCCCCTCACCTCTCCGGTCAGGTCTGTGTTTTATTAATAGAGATAAGAGTGATGTCATGTGACCTCCCAGAATCCTCCTCACCTCTCCGGTCAGGTCTGTGTTTTATTAATAGAGATAAGAGTGATGTCATGTGACCTCCCAGAATCCCCCTCACCTCTCCGGTCAGGTCTGTGTTTTATTAATAGAGATAAGAGTGATGTCATGTGACCTCCCAGAATCCTCCTCACCTCTCCGGTTAGCAGGTAGACGATCTCTAGGGTCAGGTTCAGTATCCTCTTGGCTATGTTGGTGCCGTCCATGCCGGGTGAATTGGTCAGTTGTGGATGTTGGGATGTAGAACTGACCATTGGTGACCTTAAAAGAGAAAACAACATGAAGACGGCCAATACTAATTATTACATATCCTGTACAGAGGAGATCACCTATGTACACCTGACAGGCCATGACTAATGCCCCCCCCCCCCAGTATATAATACATTGCCGAACCCCCAATGTATACAAGGAACTGCCCCCCAATCTATAATACATGTCCTCTGTATATAATACACCCCCTGTATACAATACACAACCCCCCCCCCCGTATACAATACACAACCCCCCCCCCCCCCCCCGTATACAATACACACCCCTGTATACAATACACAACCCACCCCCCCCGTATACAATACACACTCCCCCCCCCCGTATACAATACACACTCCCCCCCCCCGTATACAATACACACCCCTGTATACAATACACAACCCCCCCCCTCTCGTATACAATACACAACCCCCCCCCCCATATACAATACACACCCCCGTACACAATACACAACCCCCCCCCCCCCGTATACAATACACACCCCTGTATACAATACACAACCCCCCCCCTCTCGTATACAATACACAACCCCCGTATACAATACACAACCCCCCCCCTCTCGTATACAATACACAACCCCCCCCCCCCCGTATACAATACACAACCCCCCGTATACAATACACACTCCCCCCCCTCCGTATACAATACACACTCCCCCCCCCCGATACAATACACACCCCTGTATATAATACACAACCCCCCCCTGTATACAATACACAACCCCCCCCCCGTATATAATACACAACCCCCCCCCCGTATATAATACACAACCCCCCACTTGTATACAATACACAACCCCCCGTATATAATACACAACCCCCCGCCCCATATATATAATACACAACCCCCCCCCCTGTATATAATGCACATCCACCCCCGTATACAATACACAACCCCCCTGTATACAATACACCCCCCCGTATATAATACACAACCCTCCCCCCGTATATAATGCACATCCCCCCCCATATACAATACACAACCCCCCCCGTATATAATACACAACCCTCCCCCCGTATGTAATGCACATCCCCCCCCGTATGTAATGCACATCCCCCCCGTATATAATACACAACCCTCCCCCCGTATATAATGCACATCCCCCCCCATATACAATACACAACCCCCCCCGTATATAATACACAACCCTCCCCCCGTATGTAATGCACATCCCCCCCGTATGTAATGCACATCCCCCCCGTATGTAATGCACATCCCCCCCGTATGTAATGCACATCCCCCCCGTATATAATACACAACCCCCCCATATATAATGTACACCCCCCCCGTATATAATATATAATACACAAACCCCCCCGTATATAATACACAACCCCCCGTATGTAATGCACATCCCCCCGTATGTAATACACACCCCTGTATATAATACACAACCCCCCCCCATATACAATACATACCCCTGTATATAATATACAACCCCCCCGTATACAATACACAACCCCCCCATACGAAACACAACCCCCCCGTACACAATACACACCCTGTATATAATATATAATACACAACCCCCCCGTATATAATACACAACCCCCCCCCCCCCGTATACAATACACAAACACCCCCCCGTATACATCAGGGAGCGGGTAGATGGGTTCAGGGACATTATTACAGTCAGTGCGGTCCATGCGATCGGTCGGTCAGGGGGGCGGGTGTATGGGTTCAGGGACATTATTAGAGTCAGTGCGGTCCAGGCGATCGGTCGGTCGGGAAGACGGGTTCAGGGACATTATTACGGTCGGTGCAGTCCAGGCAATCGGTTGGTGCGGTCCAGGCAATTGGTCGGTCAGGGGGGCGGGTAGATGGGTTCAGGGACATTATTACGGTCAGTGCGGTCCATGCGATCGGTCGGTGCGGTCCAGGCGATCGGTCGGTGCGGTCCAGGCGATCGGTCGGTCAGGGGGGCGGGTAGATGGGTTCAGGGACATTATTACGGTCAGTGCGGTCCAGGCGATCGGTCGGTCAGGGGGGCGGGTAGATGGGTTCAGGGACATTATTACAGTCAGTGCGGTCCATGCAGTCAGTCGGTGAGGTCCAGGCGATCGGTCGGCCATGTAGATGGGTTCAGGGACATTATTACGGTCGGTGCGGTCCAGGCGATCGGTCGGTCAGGGGGGCGGGTATATGGGTTCAGGGACATTATTACAGTCAGTGCGGTCCATGCAATCAGTCGGTGAGGTCCAGGCGATCGGTTGGTCAGGGGGGCGGGTGTATGGGTTCAGGGACATTATTACAGTCAGTGCGGTCCATGCAATCAGTCGGTGAGGTCCAGGCGATCGGTTGGTCAGGGGGGCGGGTGTATGGGTTCAGGGACATTATTAGAGTCAGTGCGGTCCATGCGATCGGTCGGTCAGGGGGGCGGGTGTATGGGTTCAGGGACATTATTAGAGTCAGTGCGGTCCAGGCGATCGGTCGGTCGGGAAGACGGGTTCAGGGACATTATTACGGTCGGTGCAGTCCAGGCAATCGGTTGGTGCGGTCCAGGCAATTGGTCGGTCAGGGGGGCGGGTAGATGGGTTCAGGGACATTATTACGGTCAGTGCGGTCCATGCGATCGGTCGGTGCGGTCCAGGCGATCGGTCGGTGCGGTCCAGGCGATCGGTCGGTCAGGGGGGCGGGTAGATGGGTTCAGGGACATTATTACAGTCAGTGCGGTCCATGCAGTCAGTCGGTGAGGTCCAGGCGATCGGTCGGCCATGTAGATGGGTTCAGGGACATTATTACGGTCGGTGCGGTCCAGGCGATCGGTCGGTCAGGGGGGCGGGTATATGGGTTCAGGGACATTATTACAGTCAGTGCGGTCCATGCAATCAGTCGGTGAGGTCCAGGCGATCGGTTGGTCAGGGGGGCGGGTGTATGGGTTCAGGGACATTATTACAGTCAGTGCGGTCCATGCAATCAGTCGGTGAGGTCCAGGCGATCGGTTGGTCAGGGGGGCGGGTGTATGGGTTCAGGGACATTATTACAGTCAGTGCGGTCCATGCAATCAGTCGGTGAGGTCCAGGCGATCGGTTGGTCAGGGGGGCGGGTGTATGGGTTCAGGGACATTATTACAGTCAGTGCGGTCCATGCAATCAGTCGGTGCGGTCCAGGCGATCGGTCGGCCATGTAGATGGGTTCAGGGACATTATTACGGTCGGTGTGGTCCAGGCGATCGGTCGGTCAGGGGGGCGGGTGTATGGGTTCAGGGACATTATTACAGTCAGTGCGGTCCATGCAATCAGTCGGTGCGGTCCAGGCGATCGTCGGTCAGGGGGGCGGGTATATGGGTTCAGGGACATTATTACAGTCAGTGCGGTCCATGCAATCAGTCGGTGAGGTCCAGGCGATCGGTCGGCCATGTAGATGGGTTCAGGGACATTATTACAGTCAGTGCGGTCCAGGCGATCGGTTGGTCAGGGGGGCGGGTAGACGGGTTCAGGGACATTATTACGGTCAGTGCGGTCCAGGCGATCGGTTGGTCAGGGGGGCGGGTGTATGGGTTCAGGGACATTATTACAGTCAGTGCGGTCCATGCAGTCAGTCGGTGAGGTCCAGGCGATCGGTTGGTCAGGGGGGCGGGTAGACGGGTTCAGGGACATTATTACAGTCAGTGCGGTCCATGCAGTCAGTCGGTGAGGTCCAGGCGATCGGTCGGTCAGGGGGGCGGGTGTATGGGTTCAGGGACATTATTACGGTCAGGATGGACAGGCACCTCGGGGGACCAATCACAGGATTACACTCCACACAGGATTATAACACAGCAAAGTCTGATTACCTCTCAGCAGAGAAGGGGAACCTCATTCATGGTGACACAGGAAGTTGTGATATCACAGCCCAGGGGATTCTGGGAGCTCCAGTCTCAGCCATCATACCAGAGTCTCTGCAGTCACACTGACGGCCATGTGGACACATTTCTTTCCCTCTAGTACTGGGCTGGAGGAGTCACATGACCACAGCAGACCAATCACTGTAAGAAGCTGGGACAGATGGGACAATAGAGGCAGAAGGAGCCAATGGCTGCAGAGTCTCCTCTATGAAGGCAGCCATTTTGTGTTATACCAACACTGACACTTCATCATCATCATTATTATCACACGGGATTTATAGCGCCAACAGTCTGCGCAGCGATGTACAACATGAGGGCAAACAGTACAGTTACAGTACAATTCAATACAAGGGGGAATCAGAGAGCCCGGCTCCCAGGAGCTTACAATCTAAGGGGGGGGGGGGAGGGGTAAAAACTGTGGAGGATGGGCTGATGGGGAAGATAATAGTACAGTTGTTAGATGGGGACAGAGTAGTTTTCTCTAAAGAGAAGTGTTTTCGGGGATCATCTAAAAGAGGATAGAGTAGGAGATAAACAGATTGGGGTAGAGTATTCCAGAGGATGGGAGAGGCTCTGGAGAAGTCCTGCAGATGAGCATGGGAGGAGACAAGGGAGCTAGAGAGCAGGAGGTCTTGGGAGGAGCTGAGAGAACAATTTGGTTGGTATTTTGAGACCAGGTTGGTGATGTCGCTGGGGGGCCAAGTTGTGGATGGATTTGTAAGTTGTTGTTAGTATTTTGAATTTAATTCATTGGGTGAGAAGAAGCCAGTGGAGGGATTGGCAGAGAGGGGTGGAGGACACTGAGTGGAGGCCAGTGGAGGGATTGGTAGAGAGGGGTGGAGGACACTGAGTGGAGGCCAGTGGAGGGATTGGCAGAGAGGGGTGGAGGACACTGAGTGGAGGCCAGTGGAGGGATTGGTAGAGAGGGGTGGAGGACACTGAGTGGAGACCAGTGGAGGGATTGGCAGAGAGGGGTGGAGAACACTGAATGGAAGCCAGTGGAGGGATTGGCAGAGAGGGGTGGAGGACACTGAGTGGAGGCCAGTGGAGGGATTGGTAGAGGGGGGTGGAGGACACTGAGTGGAGGCCAGTGGAGGGATTGGCAGAGAGGGATGGAGGACACTGAGTGGAGGCCAGTGGAGGGATTGGCAGAGAGGGATGGAGGACACTGAATGGAGGGATTGGTAGAGAGTGGTGGAGGACACTGAATGGAGGCCTGTGGAGGGATTGGTAGAGAGGTGTGGAGGACACTGATTGGAGAGGCCAGTGGAGGGATTGGCAGAGAGGGGTGGAGGACACTGTTTGGAGAGGCCAGTAGAGGGATTGGCAGAGAGGGGTGGAGGACACTGTTTGGAGAGGCCAGTGGAGGGATTGGCAGAGAGGGGTGGAGGACAATGATTGGAGAGGCCAGTGGGGGGATTGGTAGAGAGGGGTGGAGGACACTGAATGGAGACCAGTGGAGGGATTGGCAGAGAGGGGTGGAGGACACTGAGTGGAGGCCAGTGGGGGGATTGGTAGAGAGGGGTGGAGGACACTGAATGGAGACCAGTGGAGGGATTGGCAGAGAGGGGTGGAGGACACTGAATGGAGACCAGTGGAGGGATTGGCAGAGAGGGGTGGAGGACACTGAATGTTTGGTAAGGTGGATGAGCCTGGCAGCAGCATTCATTGTAGACTGGAGGGGGGGTGGCCTATAAAGGTCATCCAATGAAGAGGGAGTTGCGGGAGATGACCAGTGAATTAGAAGCTCTGTAACGTAATTGGTCAGGAAGGGGCGTATTTTGGAGATCTGTCGGAGGTTGAGGTGGCATGATTTGGACAGTGATCGGATCGGGGGGGTAATATTATGGGCTCAGTTTTGGATACAGTTGGAGGAAGTGGTGTGTAATCCAGTGTGATATGTCTGTTAGTAGATTAGTGATGTGTGGGGAGATGGAGTGAGTTGAGGGTACAGAGATAGATTTGGGTGTCATCGGCATAGAGATGGTATTGAAAGCCATGGGAGGAGGTGTAGATGGAGACTAGGGGAGGTCCAAGAACAGAACCTTGGGGGACCCTGACCGAAAGAGGAAAGGGGGAAGTAATATTGTGACACTGAAGGTGGGGTGGGATCAGTAGGATGAAAACCAGTGAAGAATACAGTCATGGAGTCTAAAGTGGTGGAGTTTTTTGCGGAGGAGGAAGGGTGGTCCACTATGGCCAAGGCAGCAGAGAGGTCCAGGGGTAGGAGTACAGAATGGTGTCCATTGGTTTTAGCCATTAGTAGATGGTGAGATTTAGGAGAGCAGTTTCTGTGGAGTATTGAGGAGGAAATCCAGACTGAAGGGGATCGAGAAGGTTATTCCTGATGAGGTGGTCACTCGGTTGTAGATGGGGAATAATCTCACACACAATGTACGATACACCAATATCCTTTATACATCTCGAGAAAATGAGCTGAAGACCAGCCAGCCCTTGGCCCTGATGTACATATATAGTGATCCAGAACAATCCAGTCTGAGTATTATATGGATGTGTTCTACCAGAGGACAGCTAGTTAGTGGGGGTAGTGTCCCTTCCCGGAAAAGTTCTGGATAATTCTGCAGCCTGTACCGACTCCACACCTCCATATCCAGCACCAGAGTGTAACCAATAAATAAGAAGCCTTCCTCATCTGGAACCTCTCTCTACACTTAATACTGTCCCTCACAAGTAGGCTCCTGTCCCTCACAAGTAGGCTCCTGTCCCTCACAAGTAGGTTCCTGTCCCTCACAAGTAGGTTCCTGTCCCTCACAAGTAGGTTCCTGTCCCTCACCGGTAGGTTCCTGTCCCTCACAAGTAGGCTCCTGTCCCTCACAAGTAGGTTCCTGTCCCTCACAAGTAGGTTCCTGTCCCTCACAGGTAGGTTCCTGTCCCTCACAAGTAGGTTCCTGTCCCTCACAAGTAGGTTCCTGTCCCTCACAGGTAGGTTCCTGTCCCTCACAGGTAGGTTCCTGTCCCTCACCGGTAGGTTCCTGTCCTTCACAGGTAGGTTCCTGTCCCTCACAAGTAGGTTCCTGTTCCTCACAAGTAGGTTCCTGTCCTTCAAAAGTAGGCTCCTGTCCCTCACAAGTAGGTTCCTGTCCTTCACAAGTAGGTTCCTGTCCCTCACAAGTAGGTTCCTGTCCTTCACAAGTAGGTTCCTGTCCCTGATCGTTTATTCACCAGAAGTACCAAAATGACGAAGGTTCCCTTATTTAAAAGGTTCCCTCACCCAAGATGGCCGCTGAAGCCTCTCAAGAGTTTGGTGTCCAATCAGACAACTTTCCTCTCTGGTGTACATACTCACACCTAATAAAGATTGACCCCCTTCCAATCTGTACCCTTGTTTGGTCCCTGGACCTGGTCAGAGGGATTAGACCTCCTGCCAGATATCTATGGTTGTCTGTGCTCCTGTTAGGGAGATTCACCCCATTTGTCATGATGACCGTTACCATCGAGAGTGATGGACAATCCCAAATTTTGGGCTGTCACCAGAACAGGTGGAGAGCTGAAACCTTCCAGTAGAGACACTAGTTCTGGTGACAACCAGGGATTCCCAAACATTAGAGGAATTTCCTCTCACTTCATGTTTTGGCTATGAAACAGGAAATGAAGGGAAAGCTCCCCAATGGGACACATGACCGGGTTATGACCCTCCCTTACTCCACTCGAATTGAAAAAAAAAGTTTTGTCTTTAGTTCCACTTTAACAATGGAAGACAAAATTTACAGAAAAGATATTACAAAACAGACATAAGCAACAGAAAAATGTTTAGGTGGAGTCGGCCTGGTGTGTCCTGCAGAGCTGGGATCACCTGATGAATGGGTCTACTCTGATGTACAGAAGTCCCTGATCCTCATGAAGAACTCCTGAATAGTTATGATGGCAAGACTAGAGCTGTGTGTGCAGCCATCTTTTTTGTCCCTGGCGAGAATGTTGCAAAGCCAGCTCCACCCAACTAAAGGATCTGAGGATGGGGGGGGGGGGTGTTAGGTATGCTCTAGGGTTTTATTATGCCCTCTGGACACACCCTATCCTGGGTACATCTATAGTCAGGTCCATAAATATTGGGACATGGACACAATTCTAACATTTTTGGCTCTATACACCACAATGGATTTGAAATGAAACAAACAAGATGTGCTTTAATTGCAGACTGTCAGCTTTAATTTGAGGGTATTTACATCCAAATCAGGTGGACGGTGTAGGAATGACAACAGTTTGCATAGCTGCCTCCCACTTGTTAAGGGACCAAAAGTAATGGGACATAATAATAATCATAAATCAAACTTTCACTTTTTAATACTTGGTTACAAATCCTTTGCAGTCAATGACAGCCTGAAGTGTGGAACGCATAGACATCACCAGACGCTGGGTTTCATCCCTGGTGATGCTCTGCCAGGCCTTTACTGCAACTGTCTTCAGTTCCTGCTTGTTCTTGGGGCATTTTCCCTTCAGTTTTGTCTTCAGCAAGTGAAATGCTCAATCGGATTCAGGTCAGGTGATTGGCCATTGCAGAACATTCCACTTCTTTGGTGTCTTTTGCAGTCTGCTTTGGGTCATTGTCCATCTGCACTGTGAAGCGTCCAATGAGTTGTGAAGCATTTGGCTGAATATGAGCCGATAATATTCCCGAAACACTTCACAATTCATCCGGCTGCTTCTGTCAGCCGTCACATCATCAATAAATACAAGAGAAGCAGTTCCATTGGCAGCCATACATGCCCACGCCATGACACTACCACCACCATGATCACTGATGAGGTGGTATGCTGAGGACCATGAGCAGTTCCTTCTCCATACTCTTCTCTTCCCATCACTCTGGTACAAGTTGATGTCGGTCTCATCTGTCCATAGGATGTTGTTCCAGAACTGTGAAGGCTTTTTTACATGTCGTTTGGCAAACTCTAATCTGGCCTTCCTGTGTTTGAGGCTCACCAATGGTTTCCATCTTGTGGTGAACCCTCTGTATTCACTCTGGTGAAGTCTTCTCTTGATTGGTGACTTTGACACACATACACCTACCTCCTGGAGGGTGTTCTTGATCCGGCCAACTGTTGTGAAGGGTGTTTTCTTCACCAGGGAAAGAATTCTTCGCTCATCCACCACAGTTGTTTTCCGTGGTCTTCCGGGTCTTTTGGTGTTGCTGGGCTCACCGGTGCGTTCCTTCTTTTAAAGAATGTTCCAAACAGTTGTTTTGGCCACGCCTAATGTTTTTGCTATCTCTCTGATGGGTTTGTTTTGTTTTTTCAGCCTAATGATGGCTTCACTGATAGTGACAGCTCTTTGGGTCTCATCTTGAGAGTTGACAGCAACAGATTCCAAATGCAAATAGCACACTTGAAATTAACTCTGGACCTTTTATCTGCTCATTGTAATTGGGATAATGAGGGAATAACACACACCTGGCCATGGAACAGCTGAGAAGCCATTTGTCCCATTACTTTTGGTCCCTTAACAAGTGGGAGGCATATATGCAAACTGTTGTCATTCCTAAACCGTTCACCTGATTTGGATGTAAATACCCTCAAATTAAAGCTGACAGTCTGCAGTTAAAGCACATCTTGTTCGTTTCATTTCAAATCCATTGTGGTGTATAGAGCCAAAAATGTTAGAATTGTGTCCATGTCCCAATATTTATGGACCTGACTGTATATGTCCATCTGGCAAGGTTTCACAATCCGACAACCAGCATATTAGGAAGCAGAATGAAATGATGATTTGGTAAACACTAAATATGACATACAGTATCTCCCAGAAGTGAATCCACCCCTCCCCCGGACTGTATGCAATGTATATACAGTGGGGCAAACAAGTATTTAGTCCCCACCAATTGTGCAAGTTCTCCCACTTACAAAGATGAGAGAGGCCTGTAATTGGCATCATAGGGAGACCTCAACTATGAGAGACAAAATGAGAAAACAAATCCAGACAATCACATTGGCTGATCTGGAAAGAATTTATTTGCAAATTATGGTGGAAAATATGTATTTGGTCACCTACAAACAAGCAAGATTTCTGGCTCTCACAGACCTGGACCTTCTTCTCTAAGAGGCTCCTCCTCCTGCACTCATTACCTGTATCAATGGCACCTGTTTGAACTTGTTATCAGTATAAAAGACACCTGTCCACAACCTCAAACAGTCACACTCCAAACTCCACTATGGTGAAGACCAATGAGCTGTCGAAGGACACCAGAAACAAAATTGTAGACCTGCACCAGGCTGGGAAGACTGAATCTGCAATAGGCAAGCAGCTTGGTGTGAACAAATCAACTGTGGGAGCAATAATTAGAAAATGGAAGACATACAAGACCACTGATAATCTCCCTCGATCTGGGGCTCCACGCAAGATCTCACCCCGTGGGGTCAAAATGATCACAAGAACGGTGAGCAAAAATCCCAGGACCACAGGGGGGACCTAGTGAATGACCTGCAGAGAGCTGGGACCAACGTAACAAAGGCTACCATCAGTAACACACTACGCCGCCAGGGACTCAGATCCTGCAGTGCCAGACGTGTCCCCCTGCTTAAGCCAGTACATGTCCGGGGCCCGTCTGAGGTTTGCTAGAGAGCATTTGGATGATCCAGAGGAGGATTGGGAGAATGTCATATGGTCAGATGAAACCAAAATAGAACTGTTTGGTAGAAACACAACTCGTCCTGTTTGGAGTAGAGAGAATGCTGAGTTGCATCCAAAGAACACCATACCTACTGTGAAGCATGGGGGTGGCAACATCGTGCTTTGGGGCTGTTTCTCCGCAAAGGGACCAGGTCCATGTACAGGACAGAATGAATGGGGCCATGTATCGTGAGATTTTGAGTGCAAACCTCCTTCCATCAGCAAGGGGACTGAAGATGAAACGTGGCTGGGTCTTCCAACATGACAATGATCCCAAACATACCGCCCGGGCAACGAAGGAGTGGCTTCGTAAGAAGCATTTCAAGGTCCTGGAGTGGCCTAGCCAGTCTCCAGATCTCAACCCCATAGAAAACCTTTGGAGGGAGTTGAAAGTCCGTGTTGCCCAGCGACAGCCCCAAAACATCACTGCTCTAGAGGAGATCTGCATGGAGGAGGAGATCTGCATGGAGGATGGGCCAACATACCAGCAACAGTGTGTGCCAACCTTGTGAAGACTTCCAGGAAACGTCTGACCTCTGTCATTGCCAACAAAGGATATATAACAAAGTATTGACATGAACTTTTCATATTCACCAAATACTTATTTTCCACCATAATTTGCAAATAAATTCTTTCCAGATCAGCCAATGAGATTGTCTGGATTTGTTTTCTCATTTTGTCTCTCATAGTTGAGGTCTCCCTATGATGCCAATTACAGGCCTCTCTCATCTTTGTAAGTGGGAGAACTTGTACAATTGGTGGGGACTAAGTACTTTTTTGTACCACTATATATAATATATATATATATACATACTGTACATACAGTATCTCCCAGAAGTGAGTCCACCCCTCCCCCGGACTGTATACAATGTATATATATATATATATATATATATATACACTGTAGATCTGACAGGTCTTCCTCCTAGGAGGTCCCATGTGTCTTCTGGACCTTGTAAAAGAAACACGTTTGGGGTTAGAATTCGGAACGTTCCTTTAATTCTCTAATGGCCATTGGTGGTAAATCAACGTTTGTTTTCAGTGAGCTGATGTTTCTGCAATTGTAAAGTTCAAAGGAGCCAGATGGAAAATGTTTTTGAAAAAAGGGAAATTCTAACTGTGAATGTGATTATTGTTGTGGAAACATCTCACATGTAATGAAGCCTGCTTAACGTGTCTGGGATTCCACTCAAGTAGGTCTGGATGAAATTTTGGAGGCTTTCAGACAAATTAGTTGACTCAAGAAAGAGTTTACAAACAAAAATCGCACCACGTATGAGCGTGGGTTATCTGAGCCGCCTTGTTCTGCATCGGTGTAGACCCTTCTGTAGGTATCTCTATTATTGTAGGACTTATGGAATATGAAATGAAACCTGAAGGGTTGCGAAGTAGGAGAGCCCAGGTATAGGTCAATAAGAGGTCACCACCCAAGTCTCACAAATGTGCATTTCTGAACCACTTGACCAGAAAATTCTCCCCCCTTCATGACCAGACCATTTTTTTTGCTATTCAGCACTGCGCTACTTGCTCCGTCATGCAACACGGTACCCAAATGACATTGTGATCATTTTTTTCACACAAACAGAGCTTTCTTTTGGTGGTATTTCATCATCACTGGATTTTTTTTATAATATAAAGAAAAAAAAAATACTGAAATATTTGAAAAACAAAAAAAATATTAACTCCTTCTAGTGTGGATTGTGTTTTGTCAAACGTGTCACCTTCCCTGACTGCCTAGTGCAGACAGGAGATTCTGATCTGACCATTTTTGAAGAAAACAAGGGTGGCACGGAGTACTGCACCCATCCCCCATTCTCTAAGCACAGTTGGGGTTCGTCAGACCTCTTCATCACCACTGAACTCTTTCAACATCTCGGAAGAGTTTCACCTTCTAAAACACAGATCTGGGGATGCGCCAATTTCATGCCTTGTCCTTGAAGATGCACTGAGATCTTCTCATACATCAACACTGAAACCGGGGGACTCTGCATTCAGCCCAAGGGCAATACAGCCTGACCTCGATGTAATGACTAAATCTGTGGGATCAGCCAGGTTCTGTCCCCTACAGCGGGAGTGATGGAGCATCCCTCTTAGGTCTTCCCGGGTGCTGCAGAGGGTATATTTGCTGCACCATCTAGCGGGTAAAGGCCAGCAGTACATCTCATTAACACTAGAAGGACTTCAAAGGATTGTGTAAGACCGAACTTGGGAAGAAAAGGGGCCATTAAAGAACACTGGCTATTGTACTCCTCCCTCCCAGTGACTGTTGGAGCCATGTGCTCAGTGTTTCCACACAGGGAAGGCCCACCACAACAAATGGAATGACAGTTCTGCCCGGAGATCCTCTACAAGGCCTACTACAGCTTATAATAATGTGCAGGATCCCCCTCCCCCACCTTCACCGTCAGGGGCTCCAGCTGGTCATATGACCCAACCACTCCATACAAACCTTCTCCACCATCTACTGTGCCACCACCATGCTTTCCCCAGGCCGAGAAGAGATCAGCTACATAGACAGAAGACAAGTTGGGTAAAGCCCCTGGCCCAATCAGAGAGGACATGGTGCACCATATCCCACCCCCATCATCATACAGTCATGTTTCTACCAGCTCAGAAAAGATGAAGATGGATGAAAACGCAACACAAGCCAAAAAAAATGTTTTTTAGAGGTAGTGAGGAAGGGTTGGACCCCTGTCAGATTTTTATGACTGTTTCTGACCCCATCAGGGAGACTTCCTGACCTGGAGATACAACAAGAAGTGAGAGGCCAGCTCACCAGGATGAAAGAAAACCCCCTTAGACAGTCAGCAGGACAAATATCTCCTTGGTGACCAGAGATAAAGAGAGTAGCCCCCCCCCCCCAAATGGGTGGAGATATTCTAACCTTTGGCTGGTGTTGACATTGAACCTGCGAAGATTGGGGTGGTGGTGGAAGCAGCGGTGGTAGAGTCCCAACACAGAGACAATGGAAAGACAGTAAAAGACTCCGATCACAGTGATTGGCTCGAATCATATATTCAGTTTTATGTTTAATAACTCTTATAAATTCAAGAAATAAATATAGAATGGTGGAAAAGTCCATTCAGACTCACAGGGGAAACAGCTCTGTTCAGGCAGAGATCAGCAGAGTCACACGAGTGACACACTCACCTCCACCAGACCGGAACTTCCATCCCGACACATTCTAGAAGACGGAGGAGCAGGATGACAGAAGATGCTCCAAATGAGGATTGGAGGATGGGAGGCATACAGGCACCCAACGCTGACCTCCTCCACCAATCCCGGCTTCCTAGAAGAAAGGAAACGGCTTCCTTCCTCGGTGAGTCCTTTGGTGGGCTACAAGGCTGGAACTTTTCATGAAGGACTTCCCACAGTCCGGACAACAGAATGGTTTCTCTCCGCCATGGATCCGCTGGTGGGTGACCAGGTTGGAGCTCTTGATGAAGGATTTCCCACAAAGCGAACACACAAATGGTTTTTCTCCTGTGTGGGTCCTTTGGTGAGTCACCAGGATGGACTTCTGATTGAAGCTCTTCCCACATTCGGTACAAGAAAATGGCTTCTCACCGGTGTGAATGCGCTGATGGCGGATGAGGTGCGGGTTGCTGGAGAAATACTTACCACATTCGAAGCAGAAGAAGCGTGGCATGTCTCTAGGAGGAAATCGTGGTTGCCTTGAAAACCGTCTCTCTCGTTCGTAGTAAGAGAAAGACTTCCCACTACTGGCCCCCCTCCCAGGCACCATCAAATTCGGGCTGCCGCCAAAAGTCCTCCACCAGTCAGGATAAGAGGTGGGTCTGTCTGCTACACAAGATCTCTGATTGGTCTGAGAAGGCATCCTATTGGAAAGGTTTTCCCCACGCTTAGTGCAAGTTACAAACATCGAGTTGTGGAGAGGATCAGATCCCACATCCCAGCTGTTGTATCCCATAATTCCAGTGTCACTGTACAGCTGGTCAGTTGGTGCGTATGCGGTGAGTTCTGGTTCTTCATACATGTCTATGGGTAAGAAAATATCTGTGAAATCTCCTCCCACACATGACACGGTTTCCACCCCAATACGAGAAGAAGGATATGGTGTACTGTTTGTAAGGCAGTTGGTTCCACTCCTGGGATGATCTACTTCCTCACAAGAGGGGGGTTCTTCTTTGATATGAGAAGGAAATGAATGTGGATTGCTTCTAGGAGTATGGATGCCAGACTCAGTGTGGTTAACTGCCTCACATGACCGGGGCTCCTCCTTAATTTTAGTACACAGACCCTGCAAAGTGTCTCTATGGTTATATATGTCATCTTTTGGGGGGGTCCCATCTATGGACAGACAGGGATCCTTCTTTATCAGTGGGGGGGTCCCATCTATAAACAGACGGGGCTCCTTCTTCATCAGGGTATGACCTCTGAGATCTCCATACCAGCCTGGACCTTCATGGCTATGAGGAGATGGATGTTGGGGGTTGGGAAAGTCAGTGAAATGATCCCCCTCCTTCATCAGGGGAGATGTATAGTGTGTCTGGTCTCCTCCACATGAGGATGGACCTTCATGAATATGAGATGTATGTTGGGTGAATGGAAGCACGGTGAGATTTTCCCTCTCCTTAATAGGGGTAGATATATATTGTATCTGGTCTTCTTTTTGCAAGGCTGGAACTTCATGGTTATGAGGAACTGTATGTTGGGGGTTGGGAAAGTCAGTGAAATGCTCCCCCTCATTCAGTGGGCTAGCTATAAATTCTGTCCGATCTCCTCCATACAAGGCAGGACTTTCATGACTATGGTGGGTGGTGGGAAGGTCGGTGAAATGATCCCCCTCCTTCATTGGGGTAGATGTATATTGTGTCTGATCTCCTCCATACAAGGCTGGACCCTCATGACTATGGTGGGTGGTGGGAAGGTCGGTGAAATGATCCCGCTTCTTCATTGGGGTAGCTGTATATTGTCTCTGATCTTCTCCATACAAGGCAGGACCTTCATGACTAAGGTGGGTAGTGGGAAGGTCGGTGAAATGATCCCCCTCCTTCGTTGGGGTAGATATATATTGTGTCTGATCTCCTCCATACAAGGCTGGACCTTCATGACTATGGTGGGTGGTGGAAAGATTCTCTCCCTCCTGCACACGGGTCACACAGTTCATGTGTCTATTATTCCCCTCCCTCCCTGTCATGTCTCTCAGGCACATCTTCTGCTTCTCACCAGCCATCACACATCTCAGGCCATTAGCCTCCCGATAGCTTTTCATACATTTCTCCTCTTTACGTTTAGAACGGTGTATGGAAAGACAGGGATGGAATCCTCTGGAAGAGGCATCTTCAGCCAGCGTCTCCTCTAGAGGGAACGAGAAACGTTTTGTCAGAACAGAAAGAAAAAATTCAGACTTCCTAAGATTCCTCCATTCATAACTCCATCAATCCTCTCTGACCAATCAGAACTTCAAGAGTTTGGTGGAATCTTCAACTTCAGAGACCAATCGGCAGCAGCTATCTGATAATCTGAGGTCAAAGAGCCAAGATTATGGATCCCCTGCAAAAACTGCTGACTTGTATGTACACAATGAAGCATGAACTCTATAGCAGGAACCCACTTGTTATCTGCTGTCGTGGAGTACAGGGCACCGAATAACGGCTAAACCCCCTACAGGTCAGGATGCTTCATAACTAGTAAATACACCAATTCTGTAAGATAAAATGACTACATACAACACATCTTACCTGGATCCGGGAGGGTGTGATGGTCCTCCATCATGACGTCCTTGTAGAGATCCTTGTGTCCTTTCTGGTGGTCCTCCATCATGACGTCCTTGTAGAGATCCTTATTTCCTTCTAAATACTCCCACTCCTCCATGGAGAAATAGACAGTGACATCCTGACACCTTATAGGAACCTGACACACACAATGATACAGTCACCATCCAGACACATCCCTTGTCTGTTACTGGAGAATGTCCCAGAATTCCCGGCACCGCTCACCTCTCCTGTCAGCAGCTCCATCATCTTCTTGGTCAGTTCCAGGATCTTCTGGTCACTATCTCTCTCAGGAGTCATGGAGGGAGGTGCAGGCTCTGTGATGGGGCTCTGGGTTCTGCTCTGACCTCCTGAAATTTGGTCCTCACCAGACTTCTTTACCACAACATAATCCTACAGAATCAAACAGAAGAAGAAGCCAACATTCAGCCAATGCCTGCTAAAAACAGCACACTAAATAAGGGCAATGTCATGTGACCTCCCAGAATCCTCCTCACCTCTCCGGTCAGCAGGTAGATGATCTTCAAGGTGAGACTTAATATCTTGGTGGCCATCTTGTTTCTGTCCTTCTCCATCTTAGCATAAGTTGAAACAACAGTACATCACGTCTGAAGAGACAGAAAACCAACGCATGTAGTCAGAATATCAGGCCCGCTCATGGGTGACACACAAAGTATTACTAGTCATGTGATGTTCCTATGGGGTCAGTCTATTCAATGCATGAAATATGGGCTCCATGACAAGCTGTAAAGGAGGTTCCGGTCTACAAGTTACCAGAAAGCAACAGGAAGCCGACAACTGAAGTCAGGAAGAGAAGGGTGGAATGTGCCAGAGATCAGCAGCATCATCTAAGGGTCTGGAGCTCAGAAGGTCATAAAGAAAGCTGGCAGCAGCAAATGTAACAAGTGAAGCATTCTGTGAATCCTGTGTGGGGCAGAACTGTAGGTGGAGCACAATGGGGAAGGCTATGGAGACACAACTACCTACATCCTGGAAACCAGGTAACCAATGTGTGAGGTTTGTGGATTTTTTCATTCTAGCCAACTACATTAACTCACACCCCCTTCCCCTCCCCCATACTAAGATAAAGACATTTTGGCACTACGGTCGAAAGACGAGTCAGTTGTGGACAGAGTAGGGAGGAGTTCAGTCCTGTTCTGTCTTTCTCATTCTTGTCCTCACTGTGCCGGTTATAGGGAGAAACCAAATACTCAAACCACAACTGCGGCATCATCCAGAATGATCAACTGGGTCCTGATCTCGGACCTCGGTATCCAGCGTGAGGAGTCGGGGGGTGATCCTGGAGCTCGGCTTCCAGCGTGAGGTGATCCCGGACCTTGGCCTCCAGCGTGAGGTGATCCCGGACCTTGGCCTCCAGCGTGAGGTGATCCCGGACCTTGGCCTCCAGCGTGAGGTGATCCCGGACCTTGGCCTCCAGCGTGAGGTGATCCCGGACCTTGGCCTCCAGCGTGAGGTGGTCCCGGACCTCGGCGTCCAGCATGAGAAGTCGGGAGGTGATCCCGGACCTCGACAACCAGTGTGAGGAGTCAGGAAGTGATCCCAGACCTCAGCCTCCAGTGTGAGATGATCCCGGACATCGGCGTCCAGCGTGAAGAGTCGGGAGGTGATCCCGGACCTCGGCCTACAGCGTGAAGAGTCGAGAAGTGATCCCGGACCTCGGCCTACAGCGTGAAGAGTCGGGAAGTGATCCCGGACATCGGCGTCCACCGTGAGGAGTCAGGAAGTGATCCCGGACATCGGCCTACAGCGTGAGGAGTCGGGAAGTTATCCCGGACATCGGCCTACAGCGTGAGGAGTCGGGAAGTGATCCCGGACCTCGGCCTACAGCGTGAGGAGTCGGGAAGTGATCCCGGACATCGGCGTCCAGCGTGAGGAGTCGGGAAGTGATCCCGGACATCGGCGTCCAGCGTGAGGAGTCGGGAAGTGATCCCGGACATCGGCATCCAGCGTGAGGAGTCGGGAAGTGATCCCGGACATCGGCATCCAGCGTGAGGAGTCGGGAAGTGATCCCGGACATCGGCATCCAGCGTGAGGAGTCGGGAAGTGATCCCGGACATCGGCTTCCAGCGTGAGGAGTCGGGAAGTGATCCCGGACATCGGCTTCCAGCGTGAGGAGTCGGGAAGTGATCCCGGACATCGGCGTCCAGCGTGAGGAGTCGGGAAGTGATCCCGGACATCGGCATCCAGTGTGAGGAGTCGGGAAGTGATCCCGGACATCGGCATCCAGCGTGAGGAGTCGGGAAGTGATCCCAGACCTCAGCCTCCAGTGTGAGATGATCCCGGACATCGGCGTCCAGCGTGAAGAGTCGGGAGGTGATCCCGGACCTCGGCCTACAGCGTGAAGAGTCGAGAAGTGATCCCGGACCTCGGCCTACAGCGTGAAGAGTCGGGAAGTGATCCCGGACATCGGCGTCCACCGTGAGGAGTCAGGAAGTGATCCCGGACATCGGCCTACAGCGTGAGGAGTCGGGAAGTTATCCCGGACATCGGCCTACAGCGTGAGGAGTCGGGAAGTGATCCCGGACCTCGGCCTACAGCGTGAGGAGTCGGGAAGTGATCCCGGACATCGGCGTCCAGCGTGAGGAGTCGGGAAGTGATCCCGGACATCGGCGTCCAGCGTGAGGAGTCGGGAAGTGATCCCGGACATCGGCATCCAGCGTGAGGAGTCGGGAAGTGATCCCGGACATCGGCATCCAGCGTGAGGAGTCGGGAAGTGATCCCGGACATCGGCATCCAGCGTGAGGAGTCGGGAAGTGATCCCGGACATCGGCTTCCAGCGTGAGGAGTCGGGAAGTGATCCCGGACATCGGCTTCCAGCGTGAGGAGTCGGGAAGTGATCCCGGACATCGGCGTCCAGCGTGAGGAGTCGGGAAGTGATCCCGGACATCGGCATCCAGCGTGAGGAGTCGGGAAGTGATCCCGGACATCGGCATCCAGCGTGAGGAGTCGGGAAGTGATCCCGGACATCGGCTTCCAGCGTGAGGAGTCGGGAAGTGATCCCGGACAATCGGCGTCCAGCGTGAGAAGTCGGGAGGTGATCCCAGACCTCGGCCTGCAGTGTGAGATGATCCCAGACCTCGGCCTACAGTGTGAGATGATCCCGGACCTCGGCGTCCAGCGTGAGGAGTCGGGAAGTGATCCCGGACATCGGCGTCCAGCGTGAGGAGTCGGGAAGTGATCCCGGACATCGGCGTCCAGCGTGAGGAGTCGGGAAGTGATCCCGGACATCGGCGTCCAGCGTGAAAAGTCGGGAGGTGATCCCGGACCTCGGCCTACAGCGTGAGGAGTCGGGAAGTGATCCCGGACCTCGGCCTACAGCGTGAGGAGTCGGGAAGTGATCCCGGACCTCGGCCTACAGCGTGAGGAGTCGGGAAGTGATCCCGGACCTCGGCCTACAGCGTGAAGAGTCGGGAGGTGATCCCGGACCTCGGCCTACAGCGTGAGGAGTCGGGAAGTGATCCCGGACCTCGGCGTCCAGCGTGAGGAGTCGGGAAGTGATCCCGGACATCGGCGTCCAGCGTGAGGAGTCGGGAAGTGATCCCGGACATCGGCGTCTAGCGTGAGGAGTCGGGAAGTGATCCCGGACATCGGCGTCCAGCGTGAGGAGTCAGGAAGTGATCCCGGACATCGGCGTCCAGTGTGAGGAGTTGGGAAGTGATCCCGGACATCGGCTTCCAGCGTGAGATGATCCAAGAACCTCGGCCTACAGCGTGAGATGATCCCGGACCTCGGCATCCAGCGTGAGGAGTTGGGAAGTGATCCCGTGTCGGCCTACAGCGTGAGGAGTCGGGAAGTGATCCCGGACCTCGGCGTCCAGCGTGAGGAGTCGGGAAGTGATCCCGGACATCGGCGTCCAGCGTGAGGAGTCGGGAAGTGATCCCGGACATCGGCGTCCAGCGTGAGGAGTCGGGAAGTGATCCCGGACATCGGCGTCCAGCGTGAGGAGTCGGGAAGTGATCCCGGACATCGGCGTCCAGCGTGAGGAGTCGGGAGGTGATCCCGGACCTCGGCCTACAGCGTGAGGAGTCGGGAAGTGATCCCGGACCTCGGCCTACAGCGTGAGGAGTCGGGAAGTGATCCCGGACCTCGGCGTCCAGCGTGAGGAGTCGGGAAGTGATCCCGGACATCGGCGTCCAGCGTGAGGAGTCGGGAAGTGATCCCGGACATCGGCGTCCAGCGTGAGGAGTCGGGAAGTGATCCCGGACATCGGCGTCCAGCGTGAGGAGTCGGGAAGTGATCCCGGACATCGGCGTCCAGCGTGAGGAGTCGGGAAGTGATCCCGGACATCGGCGTCCAGCGTGAAGAGTCGGGAGGTGATCCCGGACATCGGCGTCCAGCGTGAAGAGTCGGGAGGTGATCCCGGACCTCGGCATACAGCGTGAGGAGTCGGGAAGTGATCCCGGACCTCGGCCTACAGCGTGAGGAGTCGGGAAGTGATCCCGGACCTCGGCCTACAGCGTGAGGAGTCGGGAAGTGATCCCGGACCTCGGCCTACAGCGTGAGGAGTCGGGAAGTGATCCCGGACCTCGGCCTACAGCGTGAGGAGTCGGGAAGTGATCCCGGACCTCGGCCCACAGCGTGAGGAGTCGGGAAGTGATCCCGGACCTCGGCCTACAGCGTGAGGAGTCGGGAAGTGATCCCGGACATCGGCGTCCAGCGTGAGGAGTCGGGAAGTGATCCCGGACATCGGCGTCCAGCGTGAGGAGTCGGGAAGTGATCCCGGACATCGGCGTCCAGCGTGAGGAGTCGGGAAGTGATCCCGGACATCGGCGTCCAGCGTGAAGAGTCGGGAGGTGATCCCGGACATCGGCGTCCAGCGTGAAGAGTCGGGAGGTGATCCCGGACCTCGGCCTACAGCGTGAGGAGTCGGGAAGTGATCCCGGACCTCGGCCTACAGCGTCAGGAGTCGGGAAGTGATCCCGGACCTCGGCCTACAGCGTGAGGAGTCGGGAAGTGATCCCGGACCTCGGCCTACAGCGTGAGGAGTCGGGAGGTGATCCTGGACCTCAGCCTACAGCGTGAGGAGTCGGGAGGTGATCCCGGACCTCGGCCTACAGCGTGAGGAGTCGGGAAGTGATCCCGGACCTCGGCGTCCAGCGTGAGATGATCCCGGACCTCGGCATCCAGCGTGAGGAGTTGGGAAGTGATCCCGGACATCGGCCTACAGCGTGAGGAGTCGGGAAGTGATCCCGGACCTCGGCGTCCAGCGTGAGGAGTCGGGAAGTGATCCCGGACATCGGCGTCCAGCGTGAGGAGTCGGGAAGTGATCCCGGACCTCGGCCTACAGCGTGAGGAGTCGGGAAGTGATCCCGGACATCGGCGTCCAGCGTGAGGAGTCGGGAAGTGATCCCGGACCTCGGCCTACAGCGTGAGGAGTCGGGAAGTGATCCCGGACCTCGGCCTACAGCGTGAGGAGTCGGGAAGTGATCCCGGACATCGGCGTCCAGCGTGAGGAGTCGGGAAGTGATCCCGGACATCGGCGTCCAGCGTGAGGAGTCGGGAAGTGATCCCGGACATCGGCGTCCAGCGTGAGATGATCCAGGAACCTCGGCCTACAGCGTGAGATGATCCCGGACCTCGGCGTCCAGCGTGAGGAGTCGGGAAGTGATCCCGGACCTCGGCGTCCAGCGTGAGGAGTCGGGAAGTGATCCCGGACATCGGCGTCCAGCGTGAGGAGTCGGGAAGTGATCCCGGACATCGGCGTCCAGCGTGAGGAGTCGGGAAGTGACCCCGGACCTCGGCTTACGGCGTGAGGTGATCCCGGACCTCGGCGTCCGGCGTGAGGTGATCCCGGACCTCGGCTTCCATGTCACTGACATTGATCATACATAGCCATTACATACATCATGTGCATGTATACATTTAACATACACCATGTCCCTGTCCATGCACTAATATACACTGTATAGAACACTGACCTGTAATGTATAGAACGCTAACATACCCCGTGTCCCCGCACAGCACTGACACACACGGTGACAACACTCATTCCTCTCACCAGTCCCAGTTCAGCCTCAACACCGGAAGTCTCTTCTCCCTTCATGCTGTGACCGCTGAGATACGATGTGTCTCCAGTTCCGCTCGCTATAGATAATAGCGGCCGCCATTTTCTCGGAGACCAAAACTCAGCGCAGCCTATGAAGAGAAGAGCCGCTGTGTCGGAGACATATCTATTCATATACCAGAGTGGGTAATGCGGCCGTGCGGGGACACAAAACAGAGAAATACACTGGAGATGCGATTCTTCCATCATAGAGAAGGCAGTGAGAGGAGGATGGAGGGACTTCTAGAATGTTCTGTCACTAGGGGGGTGGACACTTCCATTCTGTTCCGTCAGTGGTGGTGGTGGATGACTTTGGACCATACCAATAATATGCAGAGAAAAGGAGAACTCCCCCAGGAACAATCAATTCCCACAGCTGGTCCTTCCTCATACCTCACCTGGCAGTACCATTGCTCTCCCATAGGGCAGCCAGGGGAGGAGAACATAGGACGTCTCGATGTTCTGGTCACCTGCATCCTCTTCCTCGTCATCAATGAAGTCCTCATAAAACATCACATCAGACTTTGTTCCATTTCACATTCCTTGTAATACCCCGGGCCCATACATATACCATACACTGTGTGACCGCATGGATGTGAGCCCCCCAATGATGGAGGTCAGGGGTCTCCAGTGAAGGCTCCTGGTAATCATCATAAAATGACATTGGAGACAATTGTGCTCTTCTACCCTTGTGGTAACAGTTTGGTGAAGACCCTTTTCTTTTCCCCCATGACTGTCCCCTGTGTACAAAGCCAGCTCCATAAAGACATGGATGACCAGTTTGGTGAAGACCCTTTTCTTTTCCCCCATGACTATCCTGTGTACAAAGCCAGCTCCATAAAGACATGGATGACCAGTTTGGGGTGGAGGAACTTGAGTGTCCTTCACAGAGTCCTGACCTCAACCTACTGAACACCTTTGGATGGATTGGAACCCCAATAGTTAGGTCTTCTCATCCACCATCAGTACCTGAGCTCAACCCTACTGAACTGGAACAGCAATAGAGGTCAGGTCTTTCCTGGTGCCCAACATGAGGCCCAACATGCGAGCCAGGTCTTCTCATCCAACATCAGTACCTGACCTCACAAATGGGGCCTAAAGTCCCGCAGACACCCTCCAAAGTCTTGTGGTCTTCCCAGAAGAGTGGAGGATGGTATAGCCACAAAGAGGGCAACTCCTACTAATGGCCATGGAGGGAAAGACTTGAAATGTGATGTCCAACAAGCTCCCAGAGGCAGGCAGGTGTCCTCCAACGTCTGGCCATACAGTATAGAAGTCTCACTTCCAGTCATGTGTTCTGATCCCCCGGGGAGAGGTACATGTAGAACGTTGCCCCATTTCCCCATACATATAGAGCATTGTGTGCTACCACTCCTCCACATCCAGAGCATTGTGGGCTACCACTCCTTCACGTCTAGAGCAGGCATTGTGTGCTACCACTCCTTCACGTCTAGAGCAGGCATTGTGGGCTACCACTCCTTCACGTCTAGAGCAGGCATTGTGTGCTACCACTCCTCCACATCTAGAGCAGGCATTGTGTGCTACCACTTCTCCACATCTAGAGCAGACATTGTGTGCTACCACTCCTCTACATCTAGAGCAGACATTGTGTGCTACCACTCTTCTACATCTAGAGCAGACATTGTGTGCTACCACTCCTCTACATCTAGAGCAGGCATTGTGTGCTTCCACTCCTCCTCATCCAGAGCATTGTGGGCTACCACTCCTCCACATCTAGAGCAGGAATTGTGTGCTACCACTCCTCCACATCTAGAGCAGGCATTGTGTGCTACCACTCCTCCACATCTAGAGCAGACATTGTGTGCTACCACTCTTCTACATCTAGAGCAGGCATTGTGTGCTTCCACTCCTCCACATCCAGAGCATTGTGGGCTACCACTCCTTCACGTCTAGAGCAGGCATTGTGTGCTACCACTCCTCCACATCTAGAGCAGACATTGTGTGCTACCACTCCTCCACATCCAAAGCAGACATTGTGTGCTACCACTCCTCTACATCTAGAGCAGGCATTGTGTGCTTCCACTCCTCCTCATCCAGAGCATTGTGGGCTACCACTCCTCCACATCTAGAGCAGGAATTGTGTGCTACCACTCCTCCACATCTAGAGCAGGCATTGTGTGCTACCACTCCTCCACATCTAGAGCAGGCATTGTGTGCTACCACTCCTCCACATCCAGAACATTGTGGGCTACCACTCCTCCACGTCTAGAGCAGGCATTGTGTGCTACCACTCCTCCACATCCAGAGCATTGTGGGCTACCACTCCTCCACGTCTAGAGCAGGCATTGTGTGCTACCACTCCTCCACGTCTAGAGCAGGCATTGTGTGCTACCACTCCTCCACATCCAGAGCAGGCATTGTGTGCTACCACTCCTCTACATCCAGAGCAGGCATTGTGTGCTACCACTCCTCTACATCCAGAGCAGGCATTGTGTGCTACCACTCCTTCACATCTAGAGCAGGAATTGTGTGCTACCACTCCTCTACATCCAGAGCAGGCATTGTGTGCTACCACTCCTCTACATCCAGAGCAGGCATTGTGTGCTACCACTCCTTCACATCTAGAGCAGGAATTGTGTGCTACCACTCCTCTACATCTTAATCAGGCATTGTGTGCTACCACTCCTCCACATCTTAATCAGGCATTGTGTGCTACCACTCCTCCACATCTAGAGCAGGCATTGTGTGCTACCACTCCTCTACATCCAGAGCAGGCATTGTGTGCTACCACTCCTCTACATCCAGAGCAGGCATTGTGTGCTACCACTCCACATATAGAGCAGGCATTGTGTGCTAACACTCCTCTACATCTAGAGCAGGCATTGTGTGCTACCACTCCTCCACATCTAGAGCAGGCATTGTGTGCTACCACTCCTCCACATCTAGAGCAGGCATTGTGTGCTACCACTCCTCCACATCCAGAGCAGGCATTGTGTGCTAACACTCCTCTACATCCAGAGCAGGCATTGTGTGCTAACACTCCTCTACATCCAGAGCAGGCAATGTGTGCTAACACTCCTCTACATCCAGAGCAGGCATTGTGTGCTACCACTCCTCTACATCCAGAGCAGGCATTGTGTGCTACCACTCCTCTACATCCAGAGCAGGCATTGTGTGCTACCACTCCTCTACATCCAGAGCAGGCATTGTGTGCTACCACTCCTCTACATCCAGAGCAGGCATTGTGTGCTACCACTCCTCTACATCCAGAGCAGGCATTGTGTGCTACCACTCCTCCACATCCAGAGCAGGCATTGTGTGCTACCACTCCTCCACATCCAGAGCAGGCATTGTGTGCTACCACTCCTCCACATCCAGAGCAGGCATTGTGTGCTACCACTCCTCCACATCCAGAGCAGGCATTGTGTGCTACCACTCCTCCACATCTAGAGCAGGAATTGTGTGCTACCACTCCTCTACATCCAGAGCAGGCATTGTGTGCTACCACTCCACATATAGAGCAGGCATTGTGTGCTACCACTCCTCTACATCCAGAGCAGGCATTGTGTGCTACCACTCCTCTACATCCAGAGCAGGCATTGTGTGCTACCACTCCTCTACATCCAGAGCAGGCATTGTGTGCTACCACTCCTCTACATCCAGAGCAGGCATTGTGTGCTACCACTCCTCTACATCCAGAGCAGGCATTGTGTGCTACCACTCCTCTACATCCAGAGCAGGCATTGTGTGCTACCACTCCTCCACATCCAGAGCAGGCATTGTGTGCTACCACTCCTCCACATCCAGAGCAGGCATTGTGTGCTACCACTCCTCCACATCCAGAGCAGGCATTGTGTGCTACCACTCCTCCACATCCAGAGCAGGCATTGTGTGCTACCACTCCTCCACATCTAGAGCAGGAATTGTGTGCTACCACTCCTCTACATCCAGAGCAGGCATTGTGTGCTACCACTCCACATATAGAGCAGGCATTGTGTGCTACCACTCCTCTACATCCAGAGCAGGCATTGTGTGCTACCACTCCTCTACATCCAGAGCAGGCATTGTGTGCTACCACTCCTCTACATCCAGAGCAGGCATTGTGTGCTACCACTCCTCCACATCCAGGCAAGATATTGGTGGAATACAGTAAGAAATAATTATGTGAAGAAAATGAAAAGTTGGCATTTTTTCCCTCAAAGTTTTTATGATAAAATATTGAACCCGCATCTAAATGAGAAGTTTAACAGAAAATAAAATGCAGATTTCCACACGGTCAACCAGCTTGTGAGCAGGGTCTCCGCCTTCTCTAGACCCCACCCTCATTCTCTGGACGGTGACCACACCCAAAATATGGTGCCATTGCTGGGTCAGGAGACTTTTATAAGAACCCCCTCCCAGACTAAAGGGGACTTCCGCTGTTATACTGAACAAAGTGCCAGATTCTCCTGGAGATTAAGAACCCCTCCATCCAAAATGGAGGTTCCAGTCATAGGTGGAGGGGTGACTCAACCTCAAGCCTCCCATATTATTCATGGGCTCATTTCTCCACTCCTCCCTTCATATACGAGACTCCAGTACAATGTCTGTGCTGGATAGGTCCTTCCAATAAGCTCCCGGGACAACCTACCCAACCCTACATGCTTCCTGTGCAGAATGATCACTTTTGGGTGGACTGGCCAGTAATGAGAACCTCTAGGAGGACTTTAAATGGGTCAAGTTGGGGGTTGTGCCGCCATCACTGTCCTTTGGCAGCACTGGGCGCCGTCTCCTCGGGGCCGCGAGTGTCCTGATGTGTGAAGTGGATCTTCCTCCAGGAGAAGGCTTTGATGACGGTGTGGACCTTCCAGTGGGCGGAGAGCTCCGCCTTGGTCAGGAACTTCTCGCTGCACTCTGAGCACACAAAGGACTGCTGCACCGGGTGGAGGATCTCATGGTTGATTAAGTCTGACTTGTTATCAAAGGTCACGCCACACTTGGCGCACACTAGACGCCGGTCGGTGTAGTGGACCCGCTGGTGCTGGACAAGAGCGGAGTTACTGGTGAAGGACTTGGCGCAGTCCTTGCAGGCGAAGGCGGGCTCTCGGGTGTGGATGCGCTGGTGCAGCGTCAGGCCCAGCTTGGAGGAGAAGTAGCGGTCGCAGTTGGCACACTCGAAGGACTTCTCTCGGCTGTGAGCAGCTTCTTGGTGCTTCTCACAGGAACCCTTCCGGGAGAACTTCTTCCCACAGGTGGAGCAGGCATAGATGGCCTCACCCCGGTGAAGTCTCTGGTGGAGCCGATAGGCAGCTTTGCCGAAGAAGACCTTCCCGCACTCACTGCAGTTCAGAGTCTTGTGGAGCTTGCGGGTGTTGCAGGGCGCCCTCATGCGGTCATCCGTGCGGGTCACCATGTAGGTGTGATCTCGGGTGGCGTGGTTGTCGGTGTCAGGGACCACCTCCAAGTAGTCCTCGTCAGATGACTCCTCCCCCTTGATGCGCACTGTGGTGTATTCAATTTCTGTGCGTTCACTTAGGCTATCCGACTCGTCTCCACCCAGGGTGGAGTCTTCTGGTAACACCCCCAAGATACACCCCCCAATGTCTGCTGGAGGAATGTCACCTTCGTCACCAGAGATTGGCTCCTCCTTAATGCAGACAGTGGTGTATTCCAGCTCCTCCCCCAGGTCATCCTCACCTGACTCCTTTTTAATACATAAGGAGGAAGAGTAGGGGGTGGAGTTTGGAGGCGGAGAAACATTGGCCCTGGGTAGCCCACCCCCACCTGGGAGCAGATCCTCACAAGTACTGCCCACATACCGATCTGCAGGTGGGAGGAGCCCTTCTTCATAGTCACATGGCTCTTTTTTAATACGATTGGTCAGATACAGAGAGCGAGTATGATGTGGAGGATCTTCATCTTCAAAGGGTTCCACTTTAATTTGGGGTTCAGCATATCCCTCATTAGCTGAGTGGAGTTCCTCCCTAGTACCAGCAGTGTGTTGGGTGGTTGAGGTGGAACGGTCTTCATCCCATGAGTGAAGTTCCTCCCTAGTACCAGCAGTGTGTTGGGTGGTTGAGGTGGAACGGTCTTCATCCCATGAGTGGAGTTCCTCCGTAGTACCAGCAGTGTGTTGGGTGGTTGAGGTGGAACGGTCTTCATCCCATGAGTGGAGTTCCTCCGTAGTACCAGCAGTGTGTTGGGTGGTTGAGGTGGAACGGTCTTCATCCCATGAGTGACGTTCCTCCCTAGTACCAGCAGTGTGTTGGGTGGTTGAGGTGGAACGGTCTTCATCCCATGAGTGGAGTTCCTCCGTAGTACCAGCAGTGTGTTGGGTGGTTGAGGTGGAACGGTCTTTATCCCATGAGCGGAGTTCCTCCATAGTACCAGCAGTGTGTTGGGTGGTTGAGGTGGAACGGTCTTTATCCCATGAGCGGAGTTCCTCCATAGTACCAGCAGTGTGTTGGGTGGTTGAGGTGGAACGGTCTTCATCCCATGAGCGGAGTTCCTTCATAGTACCAGCAGTGTGTTGGGTGGTTGAGGTGGAACGGTCTTTATCCCATGAGCGGAGTTCCTCCATAGTACCAGCAGTGTGTTGGGTGGTTGAGGTGGAACGGTCTTTATCCCATGAGCGGAGTTTCTCCTTAGTACCAGCAGTGTGTTGGGTGGTTGAGGTGGAACGGTCTTCATCCAATGAGCATAGTTCCCCCTTAGCACCAGCAGATGTGGGCTTCATGTCGGCCATATTGTCCTCATTGATGGCGAGTCGGAGTTCTCACCTCGAAAAAAAACACATTCTGTTACTACCATGTATGCAAATACTGAAAGAGGGGAGGAGCTACGGGCTCACTGATCAACCAAGGACCAGGAGGAGAGCATTGATCACCCATCCCCCCCAATATGGTGCAGAACCCAAATGGTGGTGGCAGGGAGGGGCTCAGCAGCTCCGTCCCAGGAAATGAGAGAAGGATGGAGGGGATGATGGGTAATGATACGGGCATGGGGGTTGATAACAGGAGGATGATGGGTAGTATTTTTACTGGTGGTAATAATAATACTGAGGGGAGGGGTGGTAGTATTAATGGTGGGGGGGTGGTATTAATTCTTGGGGTGGGGTATAGTGGTTAATACTGAGGGTGGGGAGGGGAATAGTAGTATTAATACTGGAAGGGAGGGGAGGTAATAATATTACTGAGGGGGGGTAGTATTAATACTGGAAGGGAGGGGAGGTAATAATATTACTGGGAGGGAGGGGTGGTAGTATTAATACTGGAAGGGAGGGGAGGTAATAATAATACTGGGGGGAGGGATGGTAGTATTATTGGAGGGGTGAGGGGTGGTAGTATTAATGGTGGGGGGGGGAGGGGTGGTGGTAGTAGTATGAATACAGAGGGAGGGGGAGAGGTAGTAGTATTAATACTGGGGGAGGGTGGTAGTATTAATGGTGTGGGGGGGAGGGTGGTAGTATTAATACTAGGGGGAGGGGTGGTAGTATTAATACTAGGGGGAGGGGTGGTAGTAATACTGATAAGTAGTAATAATTCTGGGGTAGGGGTGGTAGTATTAATTATTGGTGGGGGGAGAGCTAGTAGTATTAATACTGGGGTGAGGGGTGGTAGTATTAATACTAGGGGGAGGGGTGGAAGTAGTAATGGTGGGGTGGTATTAATACAGGGGGTATTAATGATACTGGGGGAGGTAGTAATAAGCAGTAATAATACTGGGGTGGGGGGAGGTGGTAATAATACTGGGGGGGAGTAGTAGTAATAATTCTAGGGTGGGGGGGAGGGGTGGTAGTATTAATGGTGGTGTGTGTGTGGAGGAGAGGTAGTAGTATTAATACTAGGGGGAGGGATGGTAGTAGTAATGGTGGGGTGGTAGTATTAATACGGGGGTAGTAATAATACTGGGGGGAGGTAGTAATACTGGGGCGGGGTGTGGGGGGACGGAAGTAATAATACTGGGGGGACTAGTAGTAATTCTGGGGGGAGTAGAAATAATACTGGGGGAGTATTAATAATACTGGGGGGAGTAGCAATAAGTAGTAATAATACTGGGGGGGTAGTATTAATACTGGAGGGTGGAGGTAGTAATAATACTGGGTTGGGGGGAGCGGTGGTAGTATTAATACTGGAGGGTGGGGTAGTAATAATACTGGGGTGGGGGGAGGGGTGGTAATATTAATACTGGGGGCAGGGGTAGTAATAATACGGGGGTGGGGGGAGGTGGTAATAATATTGGGGGCAGTAGTAATAATACTGGGGGGAGTAATAAGTAGTAATAATTCTGGGGTGGGGGGGGAGGGGTGGTAGTATTAATACTGGGGGTGGGGGGGTAGTAGTAATGGTGGGGTGGTAGTATTAATAGGGGGGTAGTAATAATACTGGGGCAGGTTGTTGGGGGGAAGGAAGTAATAATACTGGGGGAGTAGTAATAAGTAGTAATAATTCTGGAGTGGGGGGGTAGTTGTAATAATACGTTGGTTGGGTGGGTGGGGGAGTAATAATTCTGAGGGGGTAGTATTAATACTAGGGGATGGGGGGTAGTAATAATACTGGGGGTGGGGGGGAGCGGTGGTAGTATTAATACTGGAGGGTGGAGGTAGTAATAATACTGGGGTGGGGGGAGGTGGTAATAATACTGGGGGGAGTAGTAATAAGTAGTAATAATTCTGGGGTGGAGGTGTGGTAGCATTAATACGTGGGTAGTAATAATACTGGGACGGGTTGTTGGGGGGAAGGAAATAATAATACTGGGGGGAGTAGTAATAATTCTGGAGTAGTAGTATTAATACCGAGGGTGGGGGGTAGTAATAATACTGGGAAAGGGGGGGGGGAGTAATAATTCTGAGGGGGTAGTATTAATACTGGGGGGTTAGTAATAAAACTGGGGTGGGGAGGGGTAGTAGTATTAATACTGGTGGGAGGGGTAGTAGTATTAATACTGGAGGGTGGGGGTAGTAATAATACTGGGGGTGGGGGGGAGCGGTGGTAGTATTAATACTGAGGGTGGGGGTAGTAATAATACTGGGGGTGGGGGGGGGGGGAAGCGGTGGTAGAATTAATACTGGAGGGTGGAGGTAGTAATAATACTGGGGTGGGGTGGGAATAATACTGGAGGGAGTAGTAATGAGTAGTAATAATTCTGGAGGGGAGGGGTAGTAGTATTAATACTGAGGGTGGGGGGTAGTAATAATACTGGGGGGGGGTAGTAATAATTCTGAGGGGGTAGTATTAATACTGGGGGGTTAGTAATAAAACTGGGGTGGGGAGGGGTAGTCGTACTAATACTGGGGGGAGGGTAGTAATAATATTGGGGTGGGGGAGGAGTAGTAGTATTAATACTGGTGGGAGGGGTAGTAGTATTAATACTGAGGGTGGGGGTAGTAATAATATTGGGGGTGGGGGGGAGGGAAGCGGTGGTAGAATTAATACTGGAGGGTGGAGGTAGTAATAATACTGGGGTGGGGTGGGAATAATACTGGAGGGAGTAGTAATAATTCTGGAGGGGAGGGGTAGTAGTATTAATACTGAGGGTGGGGGGTAGTAATAATACTGGGGGGGTAGTAATAATTCTGAGGGGGTAGTATTAATACTGGGGGGTTAGTAATAAAACTGGGGTGGGGAGGGGTAGTAGTACTAATACGGGGGGGGGTAATATTGGGGTGGGGGAGGAGTAGTAGTATTAATACTGGTGGGAGGGGTAGTAGTATTAATACTGAGGGTGGGGGTAGTAATAATACTGGGGGTGGGGGGGGGGGAAGCGGTGGTAGAATTAATACTGGAGGGTGGAGGTAGTAATAATACTGGGGTGGGGTGGGAATAATACTGGAGGGAGTAGTAATAAGTAGTAATAATTCTGGAGGGGAGGGGTAGTAGTATTAATACTGAGGGTGGGGGGTAGTAATAATACTGGGGGGGGGGGGGGGGGGGTAGTAATAATTCTGAGGGGGTAGTATTAATACTGGGGGGTTAGTAATAAAACTGGGGTGGGGAGGGGTAGTAGTACTAATACTGGGGGTAGGGGGGGTAGTAATAATATTGGGGTGGGGGAGGAGTAGTAGTATTAATACTGGTGGGAGGGGTAGTAGTATTAATACTGAGGGTAGTAATAATTCAGGGTGGGGGAAGGGGGGGTATAGTGGTATTAATACCTGTATCTGTAGTGTGACTCGAGTATTTCCATCAGAAGTTTCCCCTCCCCCACCCACAATCCCTTTCCTTCTGCCATCTTCTCGGAGACCGGAAGTTCCCCACTATAACTACTGGATAAACCCGGAAGAATCCTTCATTTCTGGTCACCTGACCTGTCCTGTTTTCCTCCTCCATACGCTGTGCTGCCATCCAGTGGCCACAATTGGTTACTTCACCCAGAGAATATCTCCGCTGCTGTGCTGCCATCTTGTGGTGATTTCTAATAATACACTCCTCTGTCTTCTGCCTTTTCCTCTCACCGGGCACATCTGACAACCAATCAGAAGACGTACAGTGAGCTCTGACTGGTGGTGACAACATGAAGACATTCCTTGGTCTCGATTCATCCGCTTCCCTCTGACATCGTCCGATAAGCTGCGACCTTCCACTAGAACTGACTCCATATCATCCTGGGGAACCCCGCCATCCATGACACTAAGACCCCGATATCCACAGAGTGGTGTCACCTCCCCTTTTATGTCATGGGCTGAGGTTAGAGGTGCCCAGAGCGTCTCCCAACATCATTGTACGGGGGGGCCATGCTGGGACTTGTAGTGCAGCGACTGCCTATCACACATTGTACGGGGGGCCATGCTGGGACTTGTAGTGCAGTGACTGCCTATCACACATTGTACGGGGGGCCATGCTGGCACTTGTAGTGCAGCGACTGCCTATCACACATTGTAGGGGGGGCCATGCTGGGACTTGTAGTGCAGTGACTGCCTATCACACATTGTACGGGGGGCCATGCTGGCACTTGTAGTGCAGCGACTGCCTATCACACATTGTAGGGGGGGCCATGCTGGGACTTGTAGTGCAGCAACTGCCTATCACACATTCTATGGGCGGGCCATGCTGGGACTTGTAGTGCAGCGACTGTCTATCACACATTGTACGGGGGGCCATGCTGGGACTTCTAGTGCAGCGACTGCCTATCACACATTCTATGGGCGGGCCATGCTGGGACTTGTAGTGCAGCGACTGTCTATCACACATTGTACGGGGGGCCATGCTGGGACTTCTAGTGCAGCGACTGTCTATCACACATTGTACGGGGGGCCATGCTGGCACTTGTAGTGCAGCGACTGCCTATCACACATTGTAGGGGGGGCCATGCTGGGACTTGTAGTGCAGCGACTGCCTATCACACGTTGTACGGGGGGCCATGCTGGGACTTGTAGTGCAGCTGTAAATTACTGTATTGTCTCAATATTTTGTTAACTTGTATTGGTGAGAAAAGTTCAAAATAGAAAGTCCTTCCAACTCTTAGAGAAACTCAAAAATTGATTTAATAATAATATTATTGCATAAAATATTGGAATACAGAATGTTTAATGTCCAAAAAATAAAGTTAAGTTCTTGATATAAAGATTGTATGTAATTTTATGTGTGTGGTATGAATCTGCGTGTGGTATGAATCTGCGTGCGGTATGAATCTGCGTGTCATGAATCTGCGTGTCATGAATCTGCGTGTGGTATGAATCTGCGTGTCATGAATCTGCGTGTCATGAATCTGTGTGTGGTATGAATCTGCGTGTCATGAATCTGCGTGTCATGAATCTGCGTGCGGTATGAATCTGCGTGTCATGAATCTGCGTGTGGTATGAATCTGCGTGTCATGAATCTGCGTGTCATGAATCTGCGTGCGGTATGAATCTGCGTGTCATGAATCTGCGTGTCATGAATCTGTGTGTGGTATGAATCTGCGTGTCATGAATCTGCGTGTCGTATGAATCTGCGTGTGGTATGAATCTGCGTGTGGTATGAATCTGCGTGTGGTATGAATCTGCGTGTGGTATGAATCTGCGTGTGGTATGAACCTGCGTGTGGTATGAACCTGCGTGCGGTATGAACCTGCGTGTCATGAACCTGCGTGTCATGAATCTGCGTGTGGTATGAATCTGCGTGTCATGAACCTGCGTGCGGTATGAATCTGCGTGTCATGAATCTGCGTGTGTCATGAATCTGCGTGTGTCATGAATCTGCGTGTGTCATGAATCTGTGTGTGGTATGAATCTGCGTGTCATGAATCTGCGTGTGGTATGAATCTGCGTGTGGTATGAATCTGCGTGTCATGAATCTGCGTGTGGTATGAATCTGCGTGTGGTATGAATCTGCGTGTGGTATGAATCTGCGTGTGGTATGAATCTGCGTGTCATGAATCTGTGTGTGTCATGAATCTGTGTGTGGTATGAATCTGCGTGTCATGAATCTGCGTGTGGTATGAATCTGCGCGTGTCATGAACCTGCGCGTGTCATGAACCTGCGCGTGTCATGAACCTGCGCGTGTCATGAACCTGCGCGTGTCATGAACCTGCGCGTGTCATGAACCTGCGCGTGTCATAAACCTGCGCGTGTCATAAACCTGCGCGTGGTATGAACCTGCGCGTGTCATGAACCTGCGCGTGTCATGAATCTGCGTGTGGTATGAATCTGCGTGTCATGAACCTGCGCGTGTCATGAACCTGCGCGTGTCATAAATCTGCGTGTGTCATAAATCTGCGCGTGTCATAAACCTGCGCGTGTCATGAACCTGCGCGTGTCATGAACCTGCGCGTGTCATGAATCTCGGCTTCTACAAAAGTGTGCCTTAAAGGTGTTTGTTCCGCTCTATAAGGGGCAGTCCAGCCCCCACCTTCTCCTACACGTGGGCTGGTTTACCTTTCTGTCCCTTGTAGTCCTACAAAGATATTTGGCAACAGATGTATAGAACAAACCTTCAGTCTTCTCCCCTCCCCCTCCGATAGGAGAGAGTCTGAAATTCAATCCTTAGGACCTCCAGCCAAAACTTGACATTCCATCAGTCAGGGGATTGGTGTGTTACAAATATAACAGATTCCTATATATTCTCCCAAAAGTAATGATATAAAGTTATTTCATATATAAATATCGTAATGAAGAAATCTTACAGTATAAATCTTGTAGCTGAACAGATGAAATATTCTTATATTTCTCTTATTAGTGAAACTTTAGCTTACTCACAGAGATGGGGGAGGGAAAGCTAACGAATTACTAGCACATTGCTTGAATGTAGAGAACAAACCAAGATATACGTATATACAGGTGAAAGTGGAGAAATGAGAATCTGGTGCAAAAGTTCATTGATTTCAGTGCAGCAACTTAAAAGGTGACACTAATATATGAGACTCATTCCATGCAAAGCAAGATAGTTCCAGCCGTGATTTGTCATCATTGTGATGATTATGGCTTACAGCTCATGAAAACCCCAAATCCACAATCTCAGAAAATGAGAATATTCCATGCAATCAATAAAACACGGATTGTACATAGAACAATATCGCACCTCTGAAAAGTAGAATATAGTGAAAAGATGCAATTCTCAGCTCAAAGGGTGTCAGTGATGGTGTCAGGTCAGCAGTCTTTCCCATGATTGGGATTCCTACTGAACCAGACTGAGAGATGATTTAAAGGCTCAGGAACCCTTTGCAGGTGTTATGGCTGAATGAGCTGATTAGAGTGGGACACTTTGAGCCGAGATTATTCCACCTTTTCACAAGATTCTCATTTTCTGAGATTGTGGATTTGGGGTTTTCATGAGCTGTAAGCCATAATCATCACAATGATGACAAATCACGGCTTGAACTATCTTGCTTTGCATGGAATGAGTCTCATATATTAGTTTCACCTTTTAAGTTGCTGCACTGAAATCAATGAATGAATGAATGCACCAGCTTCTCATTTCTCCACTTTCCCCTGTATATCCCCATACATTTATGTATATTCACAGAGACTATAAAAAGTCTATTTCTCTTACTTTTCCCAATCTAGAAGAAACAGAAATATAACAAGTCAGTTCTTCTATTCGGATCCAACTCCTTCATATGTTAGTAATGTTAATAAGCAGATATCGGGTTAAGGAAAGCTTCTAACAGTCGCACTTCCCTTGTACTGCGCCATTCACAGCGCCATTCACATATATTGAATATATTTACATCCCGGATAATGATGGATTTAAATCTTTATAATTTATGGTTATTCTAAGGTTTTGTCATTTTTCAGCGCTGCTCTGTTTTCTGCTTGGATTATCCTGTAACAAACCCTTCCTTGTTCTTCATAGACAGGCCATGAGCCGCCTTCCTCCTCAACCACTTCCCCTCCGGCCCATGTACATAAACGGCCAGACAAAAGCAGTGCAGGAGCGGGTGGCCATTTATAAACGTGCTGTATTCCCTGCCTGTCCGCGATCCGGTGACCACTGTGTCCGATCGCTGTACTGGACCTCTGTGAGAGGTCCTGATCATATGATCACTGATTGGCCAATCAGTGATCACATGAATAGTAGTGAGCAAGATGTCACTTCATGACATCATTGCTTACTACTAGTGAAATCTGTGAATGATCACAGTGATCACATGGTACAAGGCTATTCACAACAGAATTGTACCATGTGACAAGCTGTGACCAATTACAGGTTTCACAGTATTTCTCAATGGCTGCAAGAATGCAGCCAGAGAGAAGGAGAAATGATTGCTTTTACACCCTTTATGGGTGTAAAAGCAATCAGTGTAAAAATATAATCTTCATCACCCCCCACAAGTAGTACAGTGTCACTATGGTGACACTGCACTGCTAGGGTGACAGTTTGTTAAAAAACAAAACAAAAAATCTAATATAAAAAATAAAATTAAAATGCTTTAGAAAAATTATAATTTTTGGTTATCAACTAATTTGGGTTATTTTTTTTTGTACTAAAAATATAGCTGAATACATTTTGACCAAGATTTATGAAGAAAGATTATTTATTCTAAAATTTTATAAGAAAAAACTTTTTTTTTCAAAATGTTTGGACTTTTTCATATATATAGCAAAAAATTAAAAATCCCAGCGGTGAATAAATACCACCAAAATAAAATTTTATCTGTCTCAAAAAAAATGCTAAAAATTCATCTGGGTACAGTGTTGCATGACCGCGCAATTGTCATTCAAAGTGTGATAGTGCTGAAAGCTGAAAATTGGCCTGGACTGGAAGGGGGGGAAAGTGTCCGGACTGGAAGGGGGGGAAAGTGTCCGGACTGGAAGGGGGTGAAAGTGTCCGGACTGGAAGGGGGGAAAGTGTCCGGACTGGAAGGGGGGAAAGTGTCCGGACTGGAAGGGGGGTGAAAGTGTCCGGACCGGAAGGGGGTGAAAGTGTCCGGACCGGAAGGGGGGAAAGTGTCCGGACCGGAAGGGGGGGAAAGCGTCCGGACCGGAAGGGGGGGAAAGCGTCCGGACCGGAAGGGGGGGAAAGCGTCCGGACCGGAGGGGGGGGGAAAGCGTCCGGACCGGAAGGGGGGGAAAGCGTTTGGACCGGAAGGGGGGGAAAGCGTCCGGACCGGAAGGGGGGGAAAGCGTCCGGACCGGAAGGGGGGGAAAGCGTCCGGACCGGAAGGGGGGGAAAGCGTCCGGACCGGAAGGGGGGGAAAGCGTCCGGACCGGAAGGGGGGGAAAGCGTCCGGACCGGAAGGGGGGGAAAGCGTCCGGACCGGAAGGGGGGGAAAGCGTCCGGACCGGAAGGGGGGGAAAGCGTCCGGACCGGAAGGGGGGGGGGGGGGGGGAGTGTCCAGACTGGAAGGGGGGGGAAAGCGTCCGGACCGGAAGGGGGGGAAAGCGTCCGGACCGGAAGGGGGGGAAAGCGTCCGGACCGGAAGGGGGGGAAAGCGTCCGGACCGGAAGGGGGGGAAAGCGTCCGGACCGGAAGGGGGGGAAAGCGTCCGGACCGGAAGGGGGGGAAAGCGTCCGGACCGGAAGGGGGGGAAAGCGTCCGGACCGGAAGGGGGGGAAAGCGTCCGGACCGGAAGGGGGGGAAAGTGTCCGGACTGGAAGGGGGGAAGTGTCCGGACTGGAAGGGGGGAAGTGTCCGGACAGGAAGGGGGTAAAAGTGTCCGGACTGGAAGGGGGGGGGGGGGGGGGGGAGTGTCCAGACTGGAAGGGGGGGAAAGTGTCCAGACTGGAAGGGGGGGGGAGTGTCCAGACTGGAAGGGGGGGGAGTGTCCAGACTGGAAGGGGACGGGGGAGTGTCCAGACTGGAAGGGGGTGAAAGTGTCCGGACTGGAAGGGGGGGAAAGTGTCCGGACTGGAAGGGGGGAAAGTGTCCGGACTGGAAGGGGGGAAAGTGTCCAGACTGGAAGGGGGGGAGAGTGTCCGGACTGGAAGGGGGTGAAAGTGTCCGGACTGGAAGGGGGGGAAAGTGTCCGGACTGGAAGGGGGGGAAAGTGTCCGGACTGGAAGGGGGGAAAGTGTCCGGACTTTAAGTAGTTAAGGTGGATTCCCGCTTCCAGCTTAGGCTCCGTTCACACCTATGCAGTTTGCTTTTTGTCTGGTTTGCAGGACTTTTCGCAGTTCGTTTTGCATTTTTTTTGCATTTTGTTCAGCTTTTTTTTTTTGTTAAAGTGGAATTTTTTTAATTGCTGGGCAGAATAACAATGCAGTACCGCGCATTCCAGCAGCTTCTCCATTGAACTCTATTGTAGCAAAAACGCTGCTTTTTGCTTTTAAAAAAGTCTCTGACCCTTTCCAAAAACGCAGCAGCTCAAAAAAGCCTAGATGTGAACATGTTCCATAGGAAACCATGTTAAAATGGACTGTAGTGCGTTTCTGCAAAAAAGTGCTAAAAACGCATTGGCATGAACAGAGCCTCAATCAGAACATCATACTACCCTCTCTGTGCCCCGATCCTAAGAATCCCAAATCTCTTGTTCAGATGCAGCACACACAGTGCACATTCTATTTGTCCTCCCTACAGGCCCCTGCACGGCCTGTCCTGCTTCTTGTTCCACCATGTCTGGATTAGGTGGGTTATCATGAAGGATTAATCCCTGAAGGATTGGACTCCTTCCTTCCAGGTTAGGGCTCACTTGATTGGTTCAGTCGGTGCCTTTTGGGCTTCTCAGCACCAGGCGGTCATTATTTACAAGGCCCCACATTGTCCTCCGTTCACCCCTTTGTAGAGTTTTATCAGGCGACACTTCATGCCTCTGTGGATGCCAGTTTCAGCCATCATGTGCTTCAAGCTGCTTTTTGAGTTTTAGAACCCAATTCCCTTGTTAAAGCCTTTGGGCATTTTAGCCGTGTTGCCCACTTCCCATTTGTTTTGGGACATCCCATAGTCAATTAGGAGTTGTGTGCTGGACAATTAACAAAGGATTTGTGACTTGCCTATACAATCTTTCGCATGCAATAAAGAACCTTTCCCCCAACATGCCCTTTTTTTCTGATTGCTTGCTAAAAAACTGAGACTTGTCGGGAGTGGGAGGTTACATGGACTGTCCTTACCTGAAGGTGGCACCAATTAATCCACCATCAATACTTACAGCTCTGTACTTTACTCCAAGAGAAGTAAAAAATCTTTATTTTAAGGCTCTCTGCAGCACAAAGTATGAAATAATCCAAAATCTGACCGGGAACAATTAAACTTTCAGGAAAACATACCAACCGCCATGAAATGCATTGACCCCGAGGCCATTTAAAGTGAACGGTGCTCAAGTTCGATTCTCCCGCGCCTCCCACTGGTACGCACTTACAATGGACTATGAAAGGAAGAGTTCCCAGGACACACTTGTGTGCTAACCAGACGAGGGATCCAATGCAGGAACTTGTTGTCAATGGAGAGCTCTGTGCTCCGGCGCTGAAACCAACTATCAGTCCACATTGAGGGTGTAGGGGCCCCCCTCTGTAAATGGTTAGAGGCACGGCATGCTGAACCGATCCCAGGCATAGTTCCAAGCACTCACAGTACACAAATGAACTGACCCCAAGGGGGTGAACCATGCCTGAGACTGGCTAAAACGCTCAGTGAGAGGGCCCCCTAAAACGTAGTGCTAGGATATAGAAAAGGCAGAACTTTTCATTTTTTAGTTTTGGAAAGAGTGGAGAGGGATTAGAACACCTGCCAGATTTTTATTGCTGCCCCATCAGGGAGATTCATCCTATTTATCATGTTTACTGTTATCATAGAAAGTGAAAGAAAAAAAAAATTCCCAGTTTTTTGGCTGTCACCAGAACAGCAATAGAGGGAATATCTTCAAATGGGGACACTAGATCAGGGGACACTGGTGACAACCAGGGATTCCCTCACTTCGGAGGGATTCCCCCTCACTTCTTTTAGTCTCTGGGACTGGAATTGAAGGGAAGTCTTCACAATGGAAAAGAGATTGAAAAAAAAACAAAACCCGGCAGGGGTTATAACTCTCACTTACTCTCTCCAAAATGGCTAAAAGGGGTTCGGCTTATAGCTCTGCTTTAGCACAGTTGGAAGTCTAAATAAATGATTGAAGTATTTGAGTTGGTGCGTCATTATCTGTTTAATGTGTCATGTTGATGTACATGCTTTTCATGTGTTACATGTCTGTGCTCATCCTGCTTTAACCAGTTGCTGACCAGTTTTACTGCGGCAGAGCAGCCCCACTGCGCAAGATCACATACATGTACGTGTTCTAACATCCCAGGGTAAGGGGGGCGCCCACTGCCCCTTCAGTGCGGTCCTTCGCAGCACCAGCTGATCATCAGGTCCAGGCCAAAGATTTATGGCCACACCTGCTAATTGGCTTAGCGAAAGACAGTTCAGAGCCCTTTACTGAGAACACGGGGCCCCGATTACTGAGAGCGCGGGGCCCCGGTTACCGAGAGCGCGGGGCCCCGGTTACCGAGAGCGCGGGGCCCCGGTTACCGAGAGCGCGGGGCCCCGATTACCGAGAGCGCGGGGCCCCGATTACCGAGAGCGCGGGGCCCCGATTACCGAGAGCGCGGGGCCCCGATTACCGAGAGCGCGGGGCTCCGATTACCGAGAGCGCGGGGCCCCGATTACCGAGAACCCGGGGCCCCGATTACCGAGAACACGGGGCCCCGATTACCGAGAACCTGGGGCCCCGATTACCGAGAACCTGGGGCCCCGATTACCGAGAACACGGGGCCCCGATTACCGAGAACACGGGGCCCCGATTACCGAGAACACGGGGCCCCGATTACCGAGAACACGGGGCCCCGATTACCGAGAACACGGGGCCCCGATTACCGAGAACACGGGGCCCCGATTACCGAGAACCCGGGGCTCCGATTACCGAGAACCCGGGGCTCCGATTACCGAGAACACGGGGCCCCGATTACCGAGAACACGGGGCCCCGATTACCGAGAACACGGGGCCCCGATTACCGAGAACACGGGGCCCCGATTACCGAGAACACGGGGCCCCGATTACCGAGAACACGGGGCCCCGATTACTAAGAACACGGGGCCCCGATTACTAAGAACACGGGGCCCCGATTACTAAGAACACGGGGCCCCGATTACTAAGAACACGGGGCCCCGATTACTAAGAACACGGGGCCCCGATTACTAAGAACACGGGGCTCTGAACGGAGAGCAGCAACGTGCCTGTTTTTCTCCCTGCTTTGCAGGGAGAAAGATACAAACACATGGCTTAAGAAAAGCATGAATATTACACATTGATAGGCAGAGCGTGAACTCTTTGATTGCCACTAGATATAAACCCTTCTCAGCTAGAGTCATTAATAAAGTGATAGCGTATATTATTGGCACAAATCATTGTAGTAGTGTCACTGGTGATGCGAGTCAGTTCCCACTTAGTGTCAGATTGCCCTCCACACTATCACAGTCCTACTATAAGTAGCATTACCGGTATAGCGTCCAAAGCTGCCTAAATTCCATTATCTCTCCCATAGTTTGTAGATTCTGTAACTTTCACACAAACCAATCAATATACACTTACTGGGATTTTTTTGTTTTTACCAAAGACATGGAGCAGAAAACATTTTGGCCTAAATTTATAAGAAATTTTATTTTATTGGATAGGTTTTATAGCAGAAAGTAAAAAATATTGTTGTTCTTCAAAATTTTCAGTCTTTTTTTCATTTGTATAATAATAGATGGAAAACCCAGCGGTGATCATATACCATCAAAAGAAATCTCTATTTGTGGGAAAAAATGATAAATTTAATTTGCACACAGTTTTGCAGGACCGCGCAATTACCTGTTAAAGTAGCACAGTGCCGCATAGCAAATAATGCCCTGGTCATGAAGGGGGTAAAATCTGAGCTTAAGTGGTGAAAGTGCCACGATCACTATAAAATAATACAAATGATGATATGAAGTGCAGCCACACACTTTCACTTTCACTTTCAGTGTTGTCACTCCACCCAAATGCTAGGCTTATCTGATTGGTACAATTTCAGCACTTCCTGGTTGTCTCAAAGCCAAAGTATGGGAGTGAGAGTCCAAACTCGAATTTCGACCAATGAAAACAGCCAAACATTTAGGCAGCGTAGGGGTGCCGGGAGAGAAGACACAGGGATGTCCCTAAATACATGTTTAAGTTTTTGGAAAGGGTGGATTTTTTTTTTTTTATTACCAAACCGGTTTCTACTTACCTGTTCTGTGCATAGCGGCGTGAACCTTATATTCTGGGGTCCCTTGCAGGCCCTCCAGGATCTCTTTGTGTGCCCCCTAGCAAGCTGATCGCTATGGGGGCACACCTGTGGGCTTGATCTCGAATCCGGCTGTGTGTCCAATGACACACAGTGAAGCTCAGCCTCCACCCCCTCAGAGTTTGATTGACAGCAGCAGTAGCCAATGGCTCCCGCTGCTCTCAGACTCTCCTGTGAGGAGAGTGCTGGATCGCCTACAGGCTCACACAAGTGCCAATACCAATCATTAGTATTGGTTTCTAAAATGAACAAATTATAACTGTTTGACCATGGTGGGTAAAACTTCAAAAAAAAAAAAATCTTCAAATCAATGAATACTTAATTTGAAGAGTTTGCAAATAACAAAGCAGACCGGAAGTCGTGTTCATCTGTTGAACTACAGAGCGAACGTCTTTTAAGATACCACCAAGTTCATGTTTCATGACATCATTCAGCTCCTGGATAGTCCTACAGTTTTGAAAGGAAGAAGGAAGACACTCCTGCTTGCCGCCACAGCCCCGGCCTGCAGCACACGTGTCATTGCTGGGCTCATGTGTATGGTTGCTGAGTCCCATGTCATCCATGCAGCTTGATAACTCCGAGGGATGAACAACCTGGTGAACAGAAGACAGGCTCTGGACAATCTGGTCCTCAGATTGGCAGACGGCAGATAGGAGCTCAGCAAGTCGTGTATTCACCGCGGGATCCAAACTGTGAACTTGACACCATGTGACCAGAGCACTGAAAAGCAAACATCAGTATTACGATCGTTCACACAGTGATCACCATATGGGGTCTCATTCATCAAAGTGGGCACAATGGTCACACAAATACTTCCTGCCAGCATGACAACGGAAGGCGGTTCTAGGTCACAAATAACAGACAATTCACCTTCAGACACACATTACTGAGGCGCAGTTGATTTGGCAGCATTCAGATAATACAAATGAGCCGACTATTCCTTTTGCATTTCAAATTAGGTTTCAATATCCAATTACTTTTCAAAGTATTTGTTGCATAAAGGGACAAGTCTGTGAGACAGCCAGAGACAGCCAGAGACAGCCAGAGACAGCCAGAGACAGCAGAGACAGCCAGAGACAGCAGAGACAGCCAGAGACAGCAGAGACAGCCAGAGACAGCAGAGACAGCAGAGACAAGCAGAGACAGCCAGAGACAGCAGAGACAGCCAGAGACAGCAGAGACAGCCAGAGACAGCAGAGACAGCCAGAGACAGCAGAGACAGCCAGAGACAGCCAGAGACAGCCAGAGACAGCAGAGACAGCCAGAGACAGCAGAGTCAGCCAGAGACAGCCAGAGACAGCAGAGACAGCCAGAGACAGCAGAGACAGCCAGAGACAGCCAGAGACAGCCAAAGACAGCAAAGACAGCAGAGACAGCCAGAGACAGCAGAGTCAGCCAGAGACAGCCAGAGACAGCAGAGACAAGCAGAGACAGCCAGAGACAGCAGAGACAGCCGAGACAGCCAGAGACAGCCAGAGACAGCAGAGACAGCCAGAGACAGCCAGAGACAGCCAGAGACAGCCAGAGACAGCCAGAGACAGCAGAGACAGCCAGAGACAGCAGAGACAGCCAGAGACAGCAGAGACAGCCGAGACAGCCAGAGACAGCAGAGACAGCCAGAGACAGCAGAGACAGCCAGAGACAGCCAGAGACAGCCAGAGACAGCCAAAGACAGCAGAGACAGCCAGAGACAGCAGAGTCAGCCAGAGACAGCCAGAGACAGCAGAGACAGCCAGAGACAGCAGAGACAGCCAGAGACAGCCAAAGACAGCAAAGACAGCAGAGACAGCCAGAGACAGCAGAGTCAGCCAGAGACAGCCAGAGACAGCAGAGACAAGCAGAGACAGCCAGAGACAGCAGAGACAGCCGAGACAGCCAGAGACAGCAGAGACAGCCAGAGACAGCAGAGACAGCCAGAGACAGCCAGAGACAGCCAGAGACAGCCAGAGACAGCAGAGACAGCCAGAGACAGCAGAGACAGCCAGAGACAGCAGAGACAGCCAGAGACAGCAGAGTCAGCCAAAGACAGCAGAGACAGCCAGAGACAGCAGAGACAGCCAGAGACAGCCAAAGACAGCAAAGACAGCAGAGACAGCCAGAGACAGCCAGAGACAGCCAGAGACAGCAGAGACAGCCAGAGACAGCCAGAGACAGCAGAGTCAGCCAAAGACAGCAGAGACAGCCAGAGACAGCAGAGACAGCAGAGACAGCCAGAGACAGCCAGAGACAGCAGAGTCAGCCAAAGACAGCCAGAGACAGCAGAGACAGCCAGAGACAGCCAGAGACAGCCAGAGACAGCCAGAGACAGCAGAGACAGCAGAGTCGGATTAACATTTATACAGGCAAAGAAATTTGCATTGCTGCATTTAAAGGGGAATTTTACTCTCTTAATCAATCATTACTATTTGTAATCCTTACGATAGGAAATTTCATATTTACTTGTTTTGAACATTTCTTCAGTAACTTCCTGGTTTCCAGGCCTAGGCAAAATGGTGTCTTACATATCATGAATCTTCAGAAGGGGAGAGAGTCTTCTCAGCTAAATGCATCCTCCTGCCTGCTGGAAGTTCCAGGAAGTAAATGCTACATTAATTATCTGCCCTTACTCAAGATGGCCGCACCCAGAAATGCTAAGAGGTGTTTTTATCAAAGTGATTTCTCAGCAAAATGGAGACATGGATGGATGGGGGAGTTTGCTTTGAATATTAAAAATGAATTAATAGCATTTTGTGGCTTTTGGCAGTGTAGTTCTGCTTTAAATCTGTTCTCTGACCCATGTTCATTCATCATGAACCCCCCAGTAAGACAATGCAGATCCAGCAAGCATGCCTTCCTATCAATATCAGACACAGCATACCTTCTCCTTTTAAACCCCCGGGGTCCTTTCAGCAGAATCTTGTACATCTACTGACCCGGGGCCCAAGTTCCGTGCTGTGAAGTATGCACTTTAATATACAGTGAAGAGTACACCGTGGGAAGCAGAAGGGCCATGACAGACCATTTGACTGCAAGCTGGGAAAAGGAAGTCAGCGGTTCCTGGGATGGGGAGCAGCTGCTTTTACAAGGTAAGGCTTTCTTGGCAACATCTGTATTTTCTGAGACTTGGCTCATTCATTTTACGTGAGGAAATCACAGCTGACGCGTTTATAACGGTCAAGGAGTGTTCTGTTCATACATTTGCCAAAACCGATTTCATTTGGAATAAAGTGAGAACGGAATAGAGCCTCTGGGTATTTTTTTTCTTATTTCTGTCCTTGTCGGAGGGATTTTTGATCATGTCCTGAGCTTTACCGTGAGACCAGCTTCTGCAGGTCCTAGTAATAAAATGGAACATAGATTAATGTTCTCAACACGGGACGCCATACATAATAATCCACAGCTTGCAGTCAGAAGGGTTTCATGCAGAGAAAGAGGATCCACAGCAGCAGTGATTTTATTGTCAACGTCTCGATGAAGCTCAATCCATCTTTCTCAAGACTCTACAACACTAATAAACCCAAAGTCCCACCACCAACAACACCCCCTACTGATGACCTCACACAGGGAAAAGGTAAAGAGGGATCACAAACAGAGTAAAACACAATAGTTCATCAAAAAAACTAAATATGCAAAATCCTAACTGAATTCAAAGTGAAGATGGACTGAGCTTCACCGAAACGTTGACCTAAACCTTTGATCTTCCTCCTCTCCAAGACCCTTGAGTGCCTCTGAACCAGTTTTGGATTTCTATGGATTTCTTTGTGGTTGGGCACCTGATCATTTATCTCCAACATAGAGTGACGTGCCTACCTGTGAAACTATATATAAAGCCCAACTGAACTGTCAGTTTAAAGGAGAAGTAGGGCCAAAGTTCTTTTCTTCCTATAGGTCACAGGAGTGCACTTAGTTCTGTTCTCCTAGGACCCATTTTCAGCCAACATCACGGAGCCAGTCCAGGCTCTGCAAGGTTCCGGACCATATTGTCAGGATCCACCCAGATGTCTGACTGGCAGCTGGCTCAGCCTCTCATTGTGCCCCTTAGTACTGGAGGTACAGTGACTGACAGTCACCAACTATCTGCCGACTGAAGACTAAGAAGTGAGTGATTAGCGGTTTTTGATCACTCAGTGCTCAGTCTTAGAGGCAGGGACAGCTGTGTAGGGATGGACCCTGTGGAAGCAGTGGTGTCTCTGCAGAGGTTCAACACACTCCAGAGTCAAAGCTAGAGCCCCCAATCAACAGGGAGCATAAGCAGGATTGTGATAGAACTTTGAAGAGAGACCACTGCTGTCACACACATAACAAAAGGTCCTTCTCTGCAACATGCTGGCAGGTCATAGACTTTTCTACTCAGATTCTGGCTACTCTAAAGAAATAGACTGTAAGACTTTGAACATCTTTTTTTTAATGCACTTAGAATGTACACGGCTCAAAGGGAAATTAAAGGAACACTTTTTAATCAGAGTCTAGCATCAAGTCAGTGACACTCCTGGGATATGGATCTGGTCAGGTAAGTAGCAGAGGGGGTTGTTCATCAGTTTCAGCTGCTTTGATGCTAATTAAATTAACAACAGGTGCCCTAGATGGGCAACAATGAGACGACCCCCAATACAAGAGTATTACAGGTGGAGGCCACTGACATTATTTTCCCTGCTCATCTTTTCTGACTATTTTTCTCAGTTTTTGCCTTCAGCTAGAGTCAGTGTCACTACTGGTAGCATGAGGCCATACCTGGACCCTACAGAGGTTGTACAGGCAGCCCAACTCCTCCAGGATGGCACATCAATACATGTCATTGCCAGAAGGTGTGCTGTGTCTCCCAGCACAGTCTCAAGAGCATGGAGGAGATTCCAGGAGACGAGAGCACGGAGGAGATTCCAGGAGACAGGCAGTTCCTCTAAGAGAACTGGACAAGGCTGTAGAAGGACCTTAACCCATCAGCAGGACCGGTATTTGCTCCTTTGTACAAGGAGGAACAGGATGAGCCCTGCCAGAGCCCTACAAAATGACCTCCAGCAGGCCACTGGTGTGAATGTCTCTGACCAAACAATCAGAAACAGACTTCATGAGGGTGTCCTGAGGGCCCGACATCCTCTAGTGTACCCTGTGCTCACTGCCCGGCACCATAGAGCTGGATTGGCATTTGCCTTTGAACACCAGAATTGGCACCCTGAGCACATGTGACAGACGTGAAAGGGTCTGGAGAAGCCATGGAGAACATTCTGCTGCCTGTAACATGGTTCAGCATGACCGATATGGTGGTGGGTCAGTGATGGTCTGGGGGGGCATATGCATGGAGGGACACACAGACCTCTACAGGCTAGACAATGGCCCCCTGACTGGCACTAGGTATCAGGATGAAGTCCTTGGACCCTTTGTCAGACCCTACGCTGGTGCAGGGGGTCCTGGGTTCCTCCTGGTGCAGGGGGTCCTGGGTTCCTCCTGGTGCATGACAATGCCCGGTCTCATGTGGGGAGAGTATGCAGGCAGTTCCTGGAGGATGAAGGAATTGATACCATTGAATGGCCCCCACACTCGCCTGACCTAAATCCAATAGAACACCTCTGGGATATCATGTTTCGGGCCATCTGAGGACGCCAGATTGCACCTCTGTCCAGACTGTCTATGAGCTCAGTGATGCCCTGGTCCAGATCTGGGAGGAAATCCCCCAGGACACCATCCGTCGTCTCATTAGGACCCTCCCCCGACGTTGTCAGGCATGCATACAAACACCTGGGGGCCATACAAACTACTGAGGACCACTTTGAGTTGCTGCAATGAAATTTCCACAAAATTGACTCGCCTGCTGCATCATTTTTACTTTGATTTTCGGGGTGTCTTTGAATTCAGTCCTCTGTAGGTTGATAATTTACATTTTCCATCAAATGATGGGGCGTCCTTACATTCCTCACACATTACCCCGTCCATGTCAGTATAGATATCCAGCATGAGATTTTTCCCCATTGAGATCTGATGTGTTTTCAAATTGTCCCTTTATTTTTTTGGAGCCGTGTATTTAGCTGGTTTAAACTGAAAGTAAAAATTAAATTTAAAGACCATCCGGTGTGGATAGATGGTTTCATGTTCCAACTAATACTTTGCCAGCAATGTTCCTGAGAGAGAGAAAAATAAAAAGTGTTTGTAGCAACACAGAGAGGATCAAGCTTTGACTCTTGTGTGTTGTTGTGTAAGTCTTCTAAAGCTGAATGACATAAAAGAACTGGTAGGGAAGTTTTAATGTTCTGACCTTGGAGGAGGCAGCAGCAATGCCTCAGGTGAACTATACTAGGTGAACCATCCTCAGGTGAACCATCCTCAGGTGAACTATACTAGGTGAACCATCCTCAGGTGAACCATCCTCAGGTGAACCATCCTCAGGTGAACCATCCTCAGGTGAACCATCCTCAGGTGAACCATCCTCAGGTGAACCATCCTCAGGTGAACCATCCTCAGGTGACTGGAGGGATTCTATTTTTGATGTGACCCGATACTCTAAAGGAGCACCTCCATGCTGATCATGTGTAAGCAAAGCACATAAACCTCCCATAAAACTAGATCATGGCGAGCATTCTGTGTGTATTAGATTTCACAAGGAAAAGATAAACAGGAATGGTGGGTACCTCTTTATAAATGTTCACGCACACCAGGAATCTACAATATATGAAACCATAAAATATTCCGGTACCTAATAATCCCTCGAAGTTCTCCACATGGCATTAGCGTGTTTACTCCCAACTTGTATCCCAGGTTGAATCCTGTCTGCAGTGAATTTTCCTTTCCAGCATCAATCCCATCCAGATACCCTTCCTGAAATAAAAGAAATTTAGGAAATTAAATAATTGGAGCCATAAATGGAAGCAAGTTCTATAGTCCTGTGCATCTTCTTAAAAAATATATGAATTCCAATTTAAAGTGGAGTTCCACTCAAAAGCAGATGCTCCGCTCCCCCCCACCCCTCCCCTCCACTGCCATATTTGGCACCTTTTGGGGGGTGAGCGAATACTTGTTTTTGAAAGTTGCCCGCTCCCACTTCTGGCTCAGTTAGCCACGGCAAAGTGAGCTGGAAATTCAGCCCCTCCCTTCCTCCTGCAGTTTCCTGGGAACCTTCAGAGGTCCCAGAAGACCAATGAGAATGGGCAGTGTGACTCGCGCATGCGCAGTGGGCATCCAGCTGTGCAGCCGCAAGCTTTCCCAGTCTGGTGCCAGTCTGGATCCTGGGACAGTTTTTGTAGTTGCTGACTTTTAATAAACACAAAACTGACTGAAATCCACTTTAAGCTGAATTTCTTTTTTTGTCTATTATATGTGACTTTCTATTCTTCCATATCAGCTACATATTAGTTATTGCAGATGTGAAGCAGAACTGGACTTGTGCTAAAAGAAATCAATGTAAAGCCCTGCGATCAGCAATTTACTGTAGAATGGTATTCCAGTGTCAACAAGATACCTTTCAGGGGTTTATTTTGTGTCCAGAGATCACTTATCACCAGGAATGCCAGTGAAGGATGCAGGTTATAATACATATGAATGTGTCAGACATCACTGAGCGGGGGGCCCCGGAGGGAGCAAACCTTCCACTTAATGGCATATTGACATTCTTGAAGGGCGGTTATACTTCAGTGTGGGCCCCCGGCTATGACAGCTTGCGGGATGACAGCTTGCGGGATGACAGCCGAGTGCCCACTGTGCATACGTGAGCAGCGCTGAGCTTTGTGAATGGTCCTGCAGTTTTCTGGGAGCGGGGTACCTGTCAGTTTTGGGTACCCGCTCCCCGGAGTACCTGTCAGTTTTGGATACCCGCTCCCCGGAGTACCTGTCAGTTTTGGGTACCCGCTCCCTGGAGTACCTGTCAGTTTTGGGTACCCGCTCCCTGGAGTACCTGTCAGTTTTGGGTACCCGCTCCCCGGAGTACCTGTCAGTTTTGGGTACCCGCTCCCCAAAGGTGCCAATCCTTAACATGGGGTGGGGGACTAGTCTCTTTAAAGTGGAACTTTCCCTTTTGGGTGGAGCTCTACTTTAAGTGCTTCCATTTAGACGTGTACAACGCTTAGTCACGTATGTGTACAATTTGTAGGTCTGTGTGGCCCTGGACAGACGTGTCCTATGTTCCTGCGTGCTGCTAAATGCAATGCTGATTTCCACAAGTAGGATGAGCGGAGTGCGGGCTCATCGATCACTATTGTCCATAGAAACCTGCGGAGCGCTCAGCTAAATGCAGCCAGAATCATGGAAGAGAATAAAAGGAGGATTCAGTAGAGGAATGGAGAAATGCCCCCCCCCCCCTACTGTCCCAACACTGCCAGGAAAATGCCCCCCCATTGTCCCAGCACTGCCAGGAGTCTGCTCTCCCTTCTCCTCACCTTCAGTCTCTTCTCCATGGAGCTCTGCCATTCTCTGTGTAGGAGGTTCATCTCATCTCCCTCCTCATCGAACACTTCCTCCTCCCGGCCCATGGCCGCCCTCACCCAGGACATCTCCTCACACCTCCAACGCCTCCTGTGACGTACAATCTCCTCGACACATGCTAGTATTCCGGCGTTCAGCATCACGTGAGTCACGTGAAAAAAAAGACCTATCAGAGACCTCTGGAGCGTTCTCACTGCCTTCTATATTGTGATGTGATCGTTACACCAATAACGCGTGAGCGCCATCTAGTGCATATATAGAAGAATGGCGGGTTAGCGAGAAACAGGAATTCAGAACCATAGCTGAATGTTACTCTGACTTTAGTATTTACCCCCTTCCTGCCTACCGGACACTTCTACCCCCTTCCTGCCTACCGGACACTTCTACCCCCTTCCCGCCTACAGGACACTTCTACCCCCTTCCTGCCTACAGGACACTTCTACCCCCTTCCCGCCTACCGGACACTTCTACCCCCTTCCCGCCTACAGGACACTTCTACCCCCTTCCTGCCTACCGGACACTTCTACCCCCTTCCCGCCTACGGGGCACTTCTACCCCCTCCCCGCCTACGGGGCACTTCTACCCCCTTCCTGCCTACAGGACACTTCTACCCCCTTCCTGCCTACCGGACACTTCTACCCCCTTCCTGCCTACAGGGCACTTCTACCCCCTTCCCGCCTACAGGGCACTTCTACCCCCTTCCCGCCTACAGGGCACTTCTACCCCCTTCCTGCCTACAGGGCACTTCTACCCCCTTCCTGCCTACAGGACACTTCTACCTCCTTCCTGCCTACAGGGCACTTCTACCCCCTTCCTGCCTACAGGGCACTTCTACCCCCTTCCTGCCTACAGGGCACTTCTACCCCCTTCCTGCCTATTGGGCACTTCTACCCCCTCCCTGCCTACTGGGCACTTCTACCCCCTTCCTGCCTACAGGGCACTTCTACCCCCTTCCTGCCTACAGGGCACTTCTACCCCCTCCCTGCCTGCCGGGCACTTCTACCCCCTTCCTGCCTACCGGACACTAGTACCCCCTTCCTGCCTGCCGGACACTTCTACCCCCTTCCTGCCTGCCGGACACTTCTACCCCTTTCCTGCCTATTGGGCACTTCTACCCCCTTCCTGCCTACCGGGCACTTCTACCCCCTTCCTGCCTACAGGACACTTCTACCCCCTTTCCTGCCTACTGGGCACTTCTACTCCCTTCCTGCCTACAGGACACTTCTACCCCCTTCCTGCCTACAGCGCACTTCTACCTTCTTCCTGCCTACCGGGCACTTCTACCCCCTTCCTGCCTACCGGACACTTGTACCCCCTTCCTGCCTGCCGGACACTTCTACCCCCTTCCTGCCTGCCGGACACTTCTACCCCTTTCCTGCCTATTGGGCACTTCTACCCCCTTCCTGCCTACCGGGCATTTCTACTCCCTTCCTGCCTACAGGACACTTCTACCCCCTTCCTGCCTACAGCGCACTTCTACCTTCTTCCTGCCTACCGGGCACTTCTACCCCCTTCCTGCCTACCGGACACTTGTACCTTCTTCCTGCCTACCGGGCACTTCTACCCCCTTCCTGCCTGCCGGACACTTGTACCCCCTTCCTGCCTGCCGGACACTTCTACCCCCTTCCTGCCTGCCGGACACTTCTACCCCTTTCCTGCCTATTGGGCACTTCTACCCCCTTCCTGCCTACCGGGCACTTCTACCCCCTTCCTGCCTACAGGACACTTCTACCCCCTTTCCTGCCTACTGGGCACTTCTACTCCCTTCCTGCCTACAGGGCACTTCTACCCCCTTCCTGCCTACGGGGCACTTCTACCCCCTTCCTGCCTACAGGGCACTTCTACCCCCTTCCTGCATACAGGACACTTCTACCCCCTTCCTGCCTACCGGGCACTTCTACACCCTTCCTGCCTACAGGACACTTCTACCCCCTTCCTGCCTACAGGGCACTTCTACCCCCTTCCTGCCTACCGGACACTTCTACCCCCTCCCTGCCTACAGGGCACTTCTACCCCCTTCCTGCCTACCGGGCACTTCTACCCCCTTCCTGCCTACAGGGCACTTCTACCCCCTTCCTGCCTACAGGGCACTTCTACCTCCTTCCTGCATACAGGACACTTCTACCCCCTTCCTGCCTACCGGGCACTTCTACCCCCTTCCTGCCTACCGGGCACTTCTACCCCCTTCCTGCCTACAGGGCACTTCTACCCCCTTCCTGCCTACAGGGCACTTCTACCCCCTTCCTGCCTACAGGGCACTTCTACCCCCTTCCTGCCTATGTGGCAATTATGGGCACTGAAAGGCAGTACTGATGGGGCTACACTGAAAATCAGAGCACTGATGATCAATGTAGATGTCCCCTCTGAGGAATGCCACTTACCTGTCCTTACGCGCTGTCAGCATGAGGAGAGGACTGCCGATAACTGGCATTTCCTATTTACATGCAATCAGCTGTGATTGGACGCAGCTGATCACATGTAGAGCCTGTGTCATTGACTTTTTACTGTGATCGGTGATCCCTGGGACACAGCGAATCACTGATTGCCATGCGCCCCCAGGGGGGTGCACATGTGCAGCTAGAGTGGGAGGACCTCATATGATGTCCTCCCAGAATGAGTCAGCCACCGCCCTCCCGTCATTTCCTTATATGGTGGGTGGGAGGCGGTTAAAAAAGAATGAAAGGCAAAATTTTTTCATTTTGGATGTCAGTTTTCTTTTTGTTGCCATCTATGTCCTATTGGGGAGTTTCCTCTGCAGAACTTGCTAGGGTTGCCACCTCATTCCTTTAAAACCAAACACATATTAATTACACAGGTTCAGAGGACAGAAACAATGGAGTTCTGACGTGATACTTTTTTTTATTTGCACTAACATACAATTTTGAGGACAAACTTTCGGGGAATGTCCCCTTCTTCAGGTCCAAGCAGTACTGAACACAAAGTTTTAGCAGAATGTTAGAAGAGATGTTGAAGAAACACACAAACAGATGTACACAGCAATGGTTATAAGACATAGGATTAGACTAGAGATAAGACAGCAAAAGCAAAGACAGGTTCTGAGGCTAATTTAATGCAGATAAGGCGCTAAGTGAGTTTAATTACCACCTTAATCAGCCACAGAACCTGTCATTAATGTGTGTTCGGTATTAAAGGAATGAGGTGGCAACCTTAGTTCTTGCTCCATAGTCAGAAAAGGAAGTGAGAGGAAATCTTTTGTTGTCATGACTAGGGATGTGCTCGGGTGTGTTCGGATCCAAGTGGGAACCCACTTGAGTTGTCTCACAAGGAAGCCATTACTGTACACAGCCAACCATAAGTGACTGGGGCATTCCCGCCATGCAGCCGCACATATACATACTCCTTGTATCCATGCGGCTGTGGGGTGGGGAATGCCCCGGCCGCTTATCAATGGCTCTGTACAGTGATGGCTTAGGTGTGTCCCAGCTAGGATCTGAATATGCCTGAGCTCATTCATAGTCATCTAGTGTCCCCATTGGAAGGTTTTCCCTTTATTCCTGGTCTGGTGACCATTCATAATTTGGGATTTTCTTCCACTTTTGGTAATAATGAGCAGCAAGACAAATAGAGAGGGAGAATCTCCCTAATCAGGACACAGACAGCAATAAACATCTGACAGGTGTTCTAATTTTCATTATTTATTTTGAGTACTTATTTAGCACTGTCAATTTATGCAGTACTTTACATGTATATATATATATTGCACATTCACATCAGTCCCTAACCCTCCAGGGGTGTACAATCTAAGGTCCATAACTCACATTCATTCATACATACACATACTAGGGCCAATTTAGACAGGATCCAATTAACCTACCAGCTTGTCTTTGGAGTGTGGGAGGAAACTGATGTACCTGGAGGAAACCCACACAGGCACAGGGAGAACATGCAAACTCCAGGCAGATGGTGCCATGTTTGGGTTTTGAACCAATGACCCACGTACTGCCAGGCGTAAGTACTAACCATTTAGCCACTGTGCTTACCTGATCCTGCTCCAATCTGTATTTTGGTTTGATTATTTGATCAGTGTGAGATACAATTGATTTTATTATTTGATTGATGTGAGATACAATTAAAATCCAATCAATTTAGGTATGCCATGCATTATGCTATTGTCTTTCCTTCAACCAGAGGTTGAAAGAAAGAAAACTGCTTGATCCCCCCATTAGCACACACATTGTTGATGGGGAAATCCCTCCCACAGCACTATTGTGTTCTGGGAGCTTTCCCAATCTGCAGAATACAATGATCACTGCTGGCAGCTATAGTTGTCAGCAGTGATCAAATGAAAAAACCTGACAGGCTGGTTGTACTGAAGTCAATTGAGATATCAACTTCAGAACAACCAACCTGCTTGTAGATTAATCAAAATTCTTTCTGTTCCTGCTGAACCATCTATAGTTGGCTTCAGACTCGGGTTAGGTCTGATTCAATAAAGATGAGTCAATCAGCCAGGGCAGAATGTATTGATTGTGTTGCATTGATCTGCAGCTTTGTCCATCAATTTGATTGTATTTCAATTGAACAGTTTATGAGGTTGCATGATAAAAAGAGAGATACGATTGATAATTTACAATTGTATCATCCAACTCTCAATCAAAATTCACTTCCCCAAGTGTGTCATATCAATCAAATATGTGGTCGACTATATAATCATTTTTCCTGTAAGGAGAGAGCGATCAGAAAATAAATCAATCATTTATTGAAGTGTGTATGGTCATCATAAAACTCGCCCTCAGACCTACTTTAAATTCTTGATTGTATAAATTGTCAATTTATTTCAGATGCAACAAAGATTTGTTTCCTATTATTAAAGTATAACTAAAGGCAAAACCTTTTTTTAAGTTTGGGATAGAGAGGAGATGGATTAGAACACATAAAGTATTAGGCTTTTATTGCTGCCTGTTAGGGAGGTTTGCCCTATTTGTGCATGAGGCCTAAATCTGTTATGATCAACTTAATAGATATAGTGGTCCACAAGTGTAGACCCCGATGTCACCAAAAGGCCACACATTCTGTACCGTGTATTTAATGGTAGAGAAAATAACCAGAGACTGGACATACCACAGTGCATAGGCAGAGGCTAGGGGTATGTTACAGGGGATGGGTAGAGGCTACCAGTATGCTACGGTATGCTACCTGGGATTGTCAGAGGTTATTGGGATGCTATCAGGGATGGCTAGAAGAATGCTACAAAGGATGAGCAGAGGCTACCAGTATGCTAAATGGGGATGGTTGGAGACAGCAGACATGCTACAGGAATGGTGAAAACTGGGGAGATGCTGTAGGAGACCGTTATAAGATCATTGCTATTACAGTCAGCACTCCTTACAGCCCCCTTCATGATTTACCGGCATCCGATGTAGTATACCTCTCGACAAAATCTATTAAAAGTAAAAAAAAAAAACAGAACAAAGAATGAACAGTACACAGAAAAAGTGAGGAAGTGTGTTTTAAGAAATAAAGCAAATACATTGGCTAGTAGAATCTAGTGCTGAGCCAGGTGCTAGGCTACAACAATATGGAGAAGGAGACATTGCCTTTTATTCTTCTCTCCATCTGCTGAGGTTCTGATGTTATGCTGCACCAGTCTCCCCCAGCTAGCAGGGGGAAAGCTAAAGCCAAAAAGCCCATAGACTTCTATGCAGGGCACCAAGGAGGAAGGGGTGTGGATGGGTTTAATCAAACTGCCAAGGACGCATCTTCTTCATGGAGCTGTGGGAACCGAGTAGAGCAAATAGGGCACATCTGCTGCTAACTGACCAGACTACTGAAAGGCCAGACCAGCAGAGATCAATCATAAGACCTGGGAAGAGAGATACCCAGGGCAGTGCAGGGCAGACTGCAGTGATCACATCTGCACCGTTATCGCAGGGAGACCCAGAGCTTCCTCTCATCCAGAGCTTCATCTCACCTCGAGCTTCCTCCCAGTCAGAGCTTCCTCTCATCCAGAGCTTCCTCTCATCCAGAGCTTCATCTCATCTAGAGCTTCTTCCCAGTCAGAGCTTCCTCTCATCCAGAGCTTCATCTCATCTAGAGCTTCCTCCCAGTCAGAGCTTCCTCTCATCCAGAGCTTCATCTCATCTAGAGCTTCCTCTCATCCAGAGCTTCATCTCATCTAGAGCTTCCTCCCAGTCAGAGCTTCCTCTCATCCAGAGCTTCATCTCACCTTGAGCTTCCTCCCAGTCAGAGCTTCCTCTCATCCAGAGCTTCATCTCATCTAGAGCTTCCTCCCAGTCAGAGCTTCCTCTCATCCAGAGCTTCATCTCATCTAGAGCTTCCTCTCATACAGAGCTTCATCTCATCTAGAGCTTCCTCCCAGTCAGAGCTTCCTCTCATCCAGAGCTTCATCTCACCTTGAGCTTCCTCCCAGTCAGAGCTTCCTCTCATCCAGAGCTTCATCTTATCTAGAGCTTCCTCCCAGTCAGAGCTTCCTCTCATTCACAGTTTGCTCTCATCCAGAGCTTCCTATCACTGATCATCAGAGGAATCCTGTGAAGTTACAAAAGGGCCCCCCTCCTACAGCGTGAGGTAACAACAGCAGGGACTGAAGAGAGGGCTATTCACCCATTGCTGATACTGCAAGCAGGGACTGAGCCACCGAGAGCAGGATGCCAAATGTATTCAATTCATACCAAACCCATATTGCACTCTATACTGCACTTATTCAAAACCTATACTGGACCTATACCAGCCCTATACCGCATTTCACTGAAACGTTACCACATTTGAACCCCATCTACCCTTGCACCTGTGCCGAGATTATACTGTACCTGTTCTGTGTGCAAGTTAACTGAAACTCTTAAAGGGCCCCAACAATAGCCAGTAGAAGAAAATCTCAAAGGACTTCCCCTCCTGTAATAATTATTCTGCAAACCTGCTTTGTTCACAGTAGATACCCAAACGGTCCAGGAATAGCATCGCTGCCATCAATGCGCTCTGGTAATATAGTTCCAGCACTAAGTAGATTAAACTTTACAACTGCTCACTGTGTACTTGAGGCGGCCTTGCTGCTGTTTATGCTGATCTGGTGGCCAAATGTCAAAGCTGGTTCGGGCACAGAGACCCCAAACCTATATCCTGGTTATCCAGTTCGGAGTCTGTGTGTTTCGGGGCGACATGGACTTGAATCCTATGTCTAGTCTTTACTGGTAATCAGTTTGTATGCTAAATTGTGTTATTATCATTGTTAATCCAGTTCATGCTTGCCTAGTTACCAACTGTGACAGATCCAACCAGGACAGAGGCTTCTGAAGGGGACTGCAGGCTAGCCACTTGCCTACTGACTATGGGCTCTGGCATCAGAGGGGGCTCTATTCTTTGGGAGGTGTGTGCCTGGGGGGACCTTTGGAGTAGATTACTTCAGATTCAAGTCCATGTCGCCCCGAAACACACAGACTCAGAACTGGATAACCAGGATACAGGTTTAGGGTCTCTGTGCCTAAATCAGCATTGACTGCTTCAACCCCCGTCTTAGACTCAGAGCAGACGTTAATATAATCAGCTCAAAACAACCCAATGTTGAGGTCTCTTACTGTAATCTGTTTATTAAGGTGTTATGTGTTTATTGTGGTGTCTTTGTTTCATTGTTAATTGATTTAATTGAGTCGCCTATTGTTTCTGTCTGTTGGCTAGACCTCCTGGAGGTTCCTACATGATGGGATTAGTTTTGTGTCAACTTTACCTCAGTACCTAGTCAGAGCGGGATGTTTATCCCAATGTGTAATATTTGTTTTTATTGTTCATGTGGGGGCTGCCCCTATTTTTGGAGTATATAAAAACCTGTATTTCAAACTGTTTAAAATAAACAAATAAAATGTAATTCAGTTTAATAAAGAGTTCCAGTTGTACCTAAGCTAGTGTAATCTAATTCTTGGGTGCAATGCCCAGCAATAATACCTTGTTACTGGGTCCCAGCAGCAAGGAAGCAGTTCTCTTGGTGGCAGCAGTGGGATGCTTCCTGCAGTCTGGGACATCAAAACCACCACTGGGATGTGAGGTACGGTTAGCAGAAAAGGAGAGGTACAGATACCAGCCACCATGGAAGAGGAATTCATAAGGAGGCTGCAAGAGATGTAGGTGCAGCACAGGGGACCAGTGCAAACGCAGGTCCTGCTGGTATGGTATGACTCCATCTGCCCGCAACTCTGGAAGAAAGGACTAGACCGAGAGCAGTGGCACCAGGGAAAAATGATCCTCTCCATCTAGGAAAGGTACTGGTTGCAATAAGTTGTACGGATGCTGTTATTGGTGGAACAACCACACAAGGAGCGGACAGCTGGGCTAAGCAGGCAGGTCCGGGCAGATATACAGCTGGAAGAGAATTACAGAGTCCTCCACTGGCTTCTAGCCCAAGTGTGCCCTTGGATGACAGCCCCATGAAAGGCTTTGTCTACGGCGGCTTGGGGCTGTTGTATTGGAGGCTATCAGGAGATCCTGACTTCGGGAGTGATCTGGGGTGGCGTTTGGAGGAAATCATGGATAACAAAGACCAGATGCTGAACATCTAGGAAGTGCCCCGGGCACAGTAAGGTTTTGGAGTTTTTAGCCATTTAGGAATGGGAGCTAGAACAAGCAAATAAAAGACTGCTTGACGAAGCTGAACAGTATGCCCCAGTACCCATAGATGCTATGGATTGTGAGTCCCCAGCAGAAGTGCTGGCAGTGGGGCAGAGCACTGCCAACCTCTGCACAGCAGCTTCAGCGGCTCTGTGGAACTAGGGAGAGGAGATATTAAAACCTCTATCCCCAACCACCAGCTCCAGAGACTGGGGATTTCATAGACTTGTCTGCTGAGGAGGAACAACCGAGTGAACCTCCATCAAAAGAGTTGGCATCAAGGCAGATCACCACTGACCTTTACCCAGCACCAACAGCACTTCTGGAGCTCCAGGGAGCCAGGGCAGGAAGCCCTTCTCCCCAGCAGCAGGCTGATACAGTGGAACTCCTAATACCAGCATAAAAGCTGGCAACAGAACAGAGGGTCAACTACCTCTGACCAACACCTAAAACAACATGGGAACCTCAGGGAGAAGTAGTCAGTGTTTCTTCTCCCCAAGGACAGATCCATAATTTGGGAGCGGAAGAAGCCGTCTTCCCTCCGTGACAGTCAGCCAGAGTGGAGGAAACTTTCTTCCCTCCTCAGCTAGGATCCGTGCACCTGGCAGACATTACCAGAGAAATAGCATTCCAGCAGCTAGGTGAGGGTACGGGAGATGGAGCTTCTGATTCATCTCCCCAGCGGAAATTCACATACCTGGAAGAGGAGGAAGCCATCATCACTCCCCAGTGGCAGATCCACAGTCCAGGAGAGGAGGTGGTCCTCTTCCCTCCCCAATGGTATAGCCATAGTCCGGCAGAGGAGGGGTGGTCATCCTCCCTCCCCAGCAGCAGTGTAGTTTCTCGGGAGAGCAGGAAGTCGTCCTTGCTTCACAGTGTGAGATGGGGAAACAGCTCTCATTGTTTGAACACTGTTTGTGTGCAGTAAATTATTGTGTGGAGTAAATTGATGTTTTGACTGACATTCTGCGGTTTAGCCACAAGATGTCACTGTTTTTCTAACACAGCCTCAGACTGCATAGATATTTGTATATTCATGAAGAGGTGGGGTTTTCACACGGAGTTGAGGAAAACAGAAAGAGGAGACAGGAGCCATGTTTTGGACGATGCTGAATACAGGGGCCGTGTGAGCTGAAAATCCGATGACATCCAGGTGTGAAAGTGTCCCTCACTAACCAGAGATTGCTGCCAGGAAGGCTGATGAGAGCAGAGGAACTAAGCAACATTTGTTCTATTCAGAATCACCAGCGGATGCAAAGCAGACCCAGGTTGGTAAGATTGTGCACGCACCTCATTTCAGTGTTGGCGCCCAGAGACTGAGTCCAGGCCGATAGTTAGTTAGTTAGGGTCTCTGTGTCAGGCCGCAAGTGTTGTTACTGATTATTGGAAGGACTCCACCACTTAAAGTGACATTTCACATTGGAGAACTGATAAAATCCTACAAACTCAAGCCAGACTGGTGTTTTGCTCAGAAGGAATACTCAGGCACGTGCTACAGGACCAGTTATGGGAGGGGAAATACTGTAGATTTGTGTAAGATTGTAAGCTGTTGTGCTGCACCGCAGGCTAGCCCATACCGTACCCCCATACACTGATTCCTGCTCTGTGGGGTAATAACAGGTAAGGTGTGGCAGCTTAGTTGTGCCCCCCAGTAGGTAAATTACTTCACCTTCTACCTTCATCCATCAGGAGGCGCCGTGCTGTGCAGCACAAGGGTCTCAGCCTTTGGGCTGGGTGTATGTAAATTTATTGTATGTTCCCAGCATTTGTGGTTGTGTTTACTTGCCACATCTAAGTAAAATTCTGTTGTGGCAAAAGCTGGTGTTGAGGTTGCTTTCCTCGTTCGTGACTTCACTGTATCCTGGGGAGCCCACCCCGGTACACGGCTTACACATTCACTGTATCCTGGGGAGCCCCCCCCGGTACACGGCTTACAACTGCGGAAGTCTGGGAGTTCAGGAGACGGAGCAACTGGCTCATTTCATCAGTGGCAGTTCCATAATCTGGGAGAGGAGGTGGTTATCCTCTCTGTCCAGCGGCAGATACACAGTCTAGGAGAGGAGGTGGTCATCCTCCCTCCCCAGCAGCAGTGTAGGGACTCGGGAGTACAAGAAGTCGTCCTCGCTAGACAGTAGGAGTCCTGGAGTCCAGGAGCTAGAGCAACCCGCTCATCTCCCCAGTTTGATAGTCCAGTTAGCCAAAGCGGAAGATGTGGGTTCCCCAGCTGAAGCGCTGGCAATAGGACAGAGTGCCACTGGCCTCTGTCTAGCACCTACCATGTCTTCACAGCTCCAGGGAGTTGGGGCAGTCGGCCTTGTCAAGTGTCAGAACTCTAAATTAGGTGTAAAACTGGGGGCTGGTTCAAGCAAAATGCCATGTGCAATGGTTAGGCCTCTGTTAAGACTAGGTGACCGATGACTAGGTGACCACTTTTATCAAATACCTATTGGGGATTCTTTATATGCATGCACTGGCACCTTGAGAATATGATTGATGGCATCAATGAGAAGAAACAATGCTACAACAAGCAACCAGAATGTACCTTCTGCTGCTCTTTTAAAGGGATACGGACCAAAACGGGGTTCTACCCTTAGCACCTCCTGTGCACAGTGGGTCCGAATAGAAATTAGAACAAGAATACACATGCTGGGGTAGGCTAGAACACAGGAAAAGCCAGAGTGGATTATAGGAGAGGGGACAGCTTGAGAAGTATCAACAGGTGGATAGGAGGACTGAGGTAGAACAGAAAAAATAGCTTCAAGAGTAACAGGTACACAGTAGGTAACGGAGGAAAGGAGGAACAACATCAGGAAACAGAAGATCCAATAGGAGGTCATACCAAGGCAGGCCCAACACCAAGCACACCAAACCATGCCACAGATGGAGGAGAAGGGCACAGATGGTCACCAATTGCCCTGGCAGAGGAGACCACTGCTTAGATATTTTTGACAGGTGCAGTTTCTGTAAATTGGGGTAAGGCCAATGATTTTTTCTGATAAGAGCTATGGATAAATAAAACTGTCTTGGCACTCAGTTAAAACTCATCTCTACCATTGAGTTTTTCATGTTCTCAGTGGTCATTCAGTAAGCGCTCACATCACTATATACCGTATATACTTAGTGCTCAGTTTTGTCTTGCTGGAAGAAATGTCTGGACTTCAAAGACTCTGCTGGAGTTGGTTCATGGATTTCTTTTGGCTTTAGCTAAACAGCAGGAATTTCAGGTATAAAACAACACAATGCTCTACATCAAAGGCCTGTCCTGATACGTTAATTCAAATGAATGTGAATAAAGTAAACTACCCACAATAAAAAAAGTATATGTGTTAACGGCCAGAAATGTCACCAATATTCTGGAAAACACTGTAGGAAGAGAGAATAAAGGTAACGTCAACATCATTCAGCCAGATCTCAATACAATTGTATCTGCAGGAAGTAAAACCTTCTAGTTACTATGAGCAACTTATATTCCACAACCTCTAACCATTTGACTGTCAAAAACTGTACCCTATCTAGAAAACCCGTGCTGCATACATCAGAATACATCACATCAGCTAAAGGGGTAAAACAAGCTTAAAGCTGCAAAACACAACTGCTTTAAGGAAAATGTGTGTACTAATTCCTCATATATGTTGACCATAATTGCAGCTAGATATCTGGATATTGCTCGTCATTGTGAATCTGTGTGGCTATGTACAGTGGGCAATTCTCCATCAGCTGGGAGCAGAAACTAATCTTTTTTTTTTACCAGTTGATGTCATGATATTAGAACCCAGCAAAGGTGAAGCATTGTATTACAAAGCTTAATATATTCCATTGACAGAGCAGAAAGTGGTAAAAACCTTTGTCAGGTTCATACTCACACAGTATCCAGTTATTTGCAGTCACCGCGTTGTTAAGTCTGCCACTGATTATGACAGTCCGCTGGCATTGGGCTGCACACAGCACCTGGGTCTCCTTGCACCCAATTATGCCATAAAATTAAATATTCCTTGACCTCTTCTTTCAGCATTTACTGTTGTGGTGGTGGAAGAGGTAGGTGGGCCTAGAATTTGCATTAAGGCCTTGAGGATCTAAAAGGCTTCTCTTTTCTGATAACATACTCTATATACACAGCACTGGTCCATAATAATATATATATTCAGCTACCTGTCCTTGATTTAGACCAAATGTATGTTCTGATCACTGACAGTTGACACTACCAGGTGCCACAGAAGGAGGTCACTGAGGGACACCATACACATTTTATTATAGGGCATCATGATCAAAGTAACAGGAAGGACATTATTATAAAGGGGATGTAAAGTGGTTTGGTATATATTTTTTCTGTATTTATTACAGCCAGGACTATAGGATATGATTCAAATTTAAATAAAATGGTAAATATATTTCCTATTGTATTATCAGGTACACAGTAGACATCCCTTCACATGTTTCTATAACCTGCTGGTAGGTTGATTGGATCCTGTATAAATTGGCCCTAGTATGTGTATGTATGAATGTAAGTTAGGGACTTTAGATTGTACGCCCCTTGAGGGTTAGGGACCTTAGATTGTACGCCCCTTGAGGGTTAGGGACTGATGTGAATGTACAATATATATGTAAAGTGCTGCATAAATTGACGGCGCTATATAAGTACCGGAAATAAATAGTTACGCCGCTGTCAGTGTCCCCATTGGAAATATGTACTCTCATTATTTTCTGTGCTGGTGACAGAAAGCCTGTGGAATAGGAAGTGATGGGATCTCTCTTCAACAGGGACAAGGCAACCACTAATGTTTATAGAATGAGTAAAGTTTAGAACTTTTGTCACAATGTTATATTTTGAATCAAATGCAGAAGTTCTAAACATTCCCCATTGATCTAAGAAAAAAAGTTTTAGCTGGAGTTGAGGTTTAAATGCCTGTTTGGTAATCTTAGAAGCAGAGTTTGGGGATGATATACAGTACATGCCATGTCTAAATATCACATGTATGGGCAGTTTAACCTTTTAAAAAGAACACCGCCCATTGTATATTTCAGTTAGGCAGCTAGTGACAGGTATATGTATAAATGTATGGTCACTATTGCAGATGTGATGGGAAGACACTGTGCAGTTATATTTGTTCCGTGTCTGTGCTGGTGGCGTGTAAAGTGTGAAGCTACGTCAATGCTTCCATGTTCCTCTTCAAACAGGAGAAGCTTTGTTTTTTGTAAATTAAGGGCATGGTTGAATATTTGCAGTGAATACTGTCTCATTTTACTTCATATCTCCTAACGTTACCCTCTCTGTTTTAATTGGTGTAGCATCCTCCTATTTAGGCTGCTAGTTACATTTTGTTTTTGGCTTTACTGTAGTGAGTGGAGCAGTGATTGGATTGATTGTTTTTGCCTGTTTCTAAGTCAGGTGTTTGATTTCTCCCATCTGTCTTTGGAAGAAGTTTCCAGAATATGGGTCAGGGAGATGCAGGTAACCAGTGTAAATATTTTTCATGCCCCAGCCAATCCCTGGAAGGAGGCATCCAGAAGCTGAGTGGGAGGGTGATAAATGCTCTGGAAGCTCTGTGTGAGTGTTTTTCCTCTTCAGGGAGTATCATTCTCCTGGGGGGCTATTGCCCCTAGGAGAGAGTTTCTGCTGAAAGATGAGATTGTAGTCTGGGTCTCAGCAGGAGCTTAGCTGAGGGCCTGAGGAAAACTGCTAAAGGAGTATTTGCTGGAGTGCACTGTTCTGAAGTCCTCCAGAAGAATCTTTTAATCTCCCTCGCTGAGGATCTTACCTGTGGAGGTTGGGTGGCAGACAGCTCCAAGGACATTGTGAGTAAAGACCTTGCTGTGGACTTTGGGTGGGCATATGCTAGAAGGGATCTAAGTGGCGGAGGTTGCTACATGGACTGCTCTGAGTCATAGATATACTGGCCATTCCCTGTTACCTCCAGGAAAAGCTGCTGTAAGAAGATTGGTGAAAGGTTTGTCCTCCCATTATTGCTATTTATTGTTTTGGAATATCCTGTAACCCTAAACCCCTCTCCTGTTAAACGTTTTTCAGCAATAAATACAAAAAAGACATTTCCTACACTAAGTTATTGGAGCCGTGTGTGTGGGCTGGTACTTGTGGGGACGAGGGTCCTTGTGGGTACTATTTGGAAAAAATCTGAAGCCCCCAGAGGGGTAGCACTACATTGGTTATCCATCCATTCAAGCAACATCAGTTACCCATAAGGTCCTGGACCTTCACAAAGCAGCTGCCACTGGCTACAAACCTTTCCATTACTCACAGTAAACAATCAATTGAAAAATATATTAAAACACACAAATATTTTAATAATGAACCACACATTAGCAACAATATACAATGTTTTCATGTTATATATTTATATATATATAGAATTTAAGCCATTTTTGAGTAGCATTCATTTTTAAACGCTTCAAATATTACATAATGTTGATATAACATTTTTGCAGAAATAAATATATTGCACTTAAAACGATATTTCCATCAGGTGCCACGTCATAAACTTTTAACAACAACTGCATTTTTTTCTGGCATAAAATACATCTGTATAGATTACACTTATTTCCAGAGATTACACACATTATAAAGGTAACAAAATGACACAGTAATACAGGAAACTAATAACAAAGGCAAAAGTGAAATCCAGTTTTAAAAGTCAAATGAGACCATGTCCTGTTTTTTTTTTTTCAAATGTGGCTCTTACTCTCTGTTGTAAAGGGAGGAATGAGTTGAACCTGTGCTTAGAGGTGGGTTATTGCAATGACTAACAGGGGAGACAATGTGGATATTGATCTGTTTTTGTATATGTTCATAAATAATTAACATGCTGCCAACCCTAATTTAAAAAAAAATGTTGACTGTGTTAATAACATAAGTAATTGGAAATTTACATTTTTTTTCTTATGAGAATTCATTGCAAATTCTTATTTAAAAAAATGTTTTTTTTCTTTTTGCATGAATGTATACGGATCCATACTTCCTCATTCATCCCGCTACGATCTACATAAATGAACAGGCCAGCTTGTACTGCTTTTTTACAATAACATTTTAGGCTAGGTTCACACCTATGCAGTGTGCGTTTGATCAATTCTGCAGTGCTCTTTGTGGTGCTTTTTGCATTTTTGCACGTGTTTTTGACGCGTTTCGATGCGTTTTGCAGGGGAGGTTTTGCCAACTTGTTGCTGGGCAGATTAAAATGCATAAAGAATGCATCACAAACACATCAAAAATGCAATAAGATGCACTACATGCATTTCTGCAGTGTCTCCATTGAAGACTATTGAACTATTTAAAATAGATCCCCTCCAGTGACAATAAATCCCTCAGCAGTCAGCATCAATAGACCCTCCAGCACACCCCTGCACCCCTCTCCATTACATACATTCAATGCTGGAGGTGCCGGAACTGCATTCCCCCGTGCTCCCGCTGTACAAAAGCCATATATATATATATATATATATATATATATATATATATACACACACACATATATATATATATATAATTTTTTTTTTAATGGTGATGAAATACACAATAGCATCCAACTGTATTATAGAACATTGCATACACATTTCATCAATTTTCAAATCTTGGTGTTAAAAACTAGTTTTTAACATAACTAAATTGATACTCTTCTGGCTTTCTAAATTAATGAGAAGTTTTAGACCTGAAAAATATTACTGCATCAGTGCAGAGATCTGAATATTTTTTCCACCACTTACACAGAAAGTTCAATTTGCCACAAAGTAATAGTTGTGCCCTTAAATCTAATGAGTATTTTTTCTCAAACAATCACCTCTCTTCTCAAACATAAAAGCATTATTTTTATTTTTTAAAACAAAGTACACACCATTTGTTATTGCTGAATATCCGGATTGGACTGCAAAGTCCTGTGTTTTTGTGTTGTAGAAAACCACAATCATTTTATTGAAAAGCAGATTTAACAAAGGCTTGTGAATGCGACATGGAGAGAAAACAAAATCTATGTCCTGCCTTAAATGTTGTGATGTTGTGCTGGTCCCTAAGATGTTCACTGATCCACAGAATGCTTCAACATGCACAAAATCTGGTAATAAATAATTTGCATTTGTACTGAAATGGGAGAATAGCAGCAACATATGCCTCTAACAATTATTGCAATGTATCAGAAATCTGTCATTTACAGTACTGCATTTTAATCATATTTCTTTTTTGTCAGCCACTCCAGTTGAAACATTAAAGCAGCAATGAATGTTTACTGAACGTCAAGTGTATAAGCGAGAAAACTACCCAACAGTCAACACATCTATCAAAACTGTACACTGTATACAGATCAACTAGAGACCGGTTCTAAATTGGCCGATGTTGGTGCCAGAACTTGTAGCGTCATTGTGGAGAATTCAAACAGTGGAGAAACCATTTTGATGATTCCTCATATGTTTTTCTTCTGCTTACATAGGTTTGTCTCCATGATAAGATACATACATGGCTGCTTACATCGTCACATCAATACGTTTAGTGCTCTTCTTCTCTTCCTTCATGTGGTTCCTTATAATAGTGGCATGTGAGAATAGTTGCACTAGTGACCCTGTAATTGATGAACTGCTTCAGTCTTATATTTTAGGTGTTCAAGTGCAACATACCAGTCATACAAATGGAGTCATCACAGCCGAGGAGTGACGCAGTCCTTGGATGGCTGCATAAGGTCCCTGCTGGAAGTAGTGATGGTACCTGGGCATATGGAAAGAAGGAAATGAAGGCCCACTACCTTGCATGGTGCTTGCAAGAGCTGAAGGTGTGAGTGGCATGCTGAGCCGACTGTAGGCAGGCAAGGAGCCTTGGATTGGGTGAGGAATTGGTGTTGCCAGAGAAGCACCGCTAGAACCCAGCGCTGACAATGTTTGTGGGTGCTGGAAACTAGAGAACCCTGATGTGGAGGATACCCAGGAGGTGAGGGATAAGTTGTCAGAGGCTGTAAAAGCTGATCCTATAAAGAATAGACAAATAACTTCTTAATTACAGTCTAGTATAATGAGAAAGTTGAAATTTGTAACATTTGTCCAACAATTGCAATGCTGTCTGCAAGATATCTCTATAAGAACCACTACTTTTGCAGGATTGGACTCGTTATATCCCTTTTGCTTATTGAGTTCTATGTATGAAGTCTTCCATCTGTTTACCCTAAGTGATATTAAAGGCAAAAAACAAAAACAAAAACATGTCATACTTATCTGCTCTCTGCAGTGGTTATGCACCGCATCCTCCTCTTCTTTGGTCCCCTACCGACACTCCTGACCCCTCTTTATAAGGGGAATAGCAAAATCTGTGACTCTTCTCCTTTAATGTGCACATGTGATATCCACCACCATCAGGCTTGCACGCTCACCTCACCAATTGATCCACATCACATAGGTCAAAACAGCAATACTCCCAAGAAACACCTTTTCCTCGATGTATTCTGATCATTCCAATCATCCCAGATCAGGCACTTGTTCTGATCTCACTGGCTACGACTGGATCCAGGACATTCCCCCAGAGAAGAACCTGTGTGTTGGGAGATCCATTGTAAGGAGAACTAGTGAAGAAAGTCCAGCATCCTCCGCACCACTGAGGATGCTGGGATTTCTTCACTTGATTTTTTTCACTAATTCTCCTAACTTTGTACCTTCATCAACAGATCTCCCACATATGTACCTTCTCTTGGGGGATTGTCCTGGATCCAGTTGTAGCCATTGAGATCAGAACAAGTGCCTGATCTGGGCCCTCTCTCTCCTCATTGGCTCACTGGCTGTGGCTGACAGCAGCGGGAGCCAATGGCTTTCTCGGCCAATGAGGAGGGAGAGTTCCCAGAGAGTCAAGGCTCTTGTGCACATTGCTGGATCGCTATGGGACTCAGGTAACAATTAGGGGGGCTGAGGGGGCTGCTGCACACAGAAGTTTTTTTTTACCTTCATGCATAGAATGAAGGATGGTAAAAAAAATTGAGCCTTTACAACCACTTTAACTACTTGCTGCCCAGCCACTGTAGATATACGGCGGCAGGGCGGCACTCGCAGGCAAAATCACGTTTTAAAACGCGTGTTTTGTAAACAAATAGGGCGCGCCGCCGCCCTATTTGTCCCATCGATCACCGCTGCAGATGTGAGTCGCCGGGTCACAGCCGGTCCTTAGCAGCTGTTTCCCGGCGATTGGCGGCAAACAGTGACAGACAGCACAGCTGCAGTAGCTGTGCTGTCTGTCACTTCCCTGTCAGCTCGAGGATGAGCTGATCGAGAAAGAACAGTTTCTCTTTCTCGATCAGCCTTGTCCCGCCCAGCACACACCCCGCCCCCTAGTAAAACACGCCCCCTCACTCCTATAACCCTTCCCTGCAAAATAAAGTTAACCCCTTCCTCCCCATTGCCATTAGTACAGTATCAGTGGTTTTTTTTTGCACTGATCACTGTATTAGTGTTTTTGGGGATGTCAGTGACCCCAAGTCAGTACCCCCCCAATGTCAGAATGTCCGCCGCAGTCCTGCAGTCCTGCCATAAGTCGCTGGTCGCTGCCATAAGTCCCTGATTGCCGCCATAATTCGCTGATCGCCGCCATTATTAGTATTAAAAAACCCCTAAAAATCCCAGTATCTTTCCCGCCATTTGTAAACGCTATAACTTTCACGTAAACCAATTAATTTACACGTATTGGTTTTTTTTTAGCAGAGACATGTCGCAGAATGCATTTTGGCAGAAATTTATGACTAAATTTGATTTTTGCATTTTTTTTTTACTGGACATGTTTTATAGCAAAAAGTCCAAAATATTGTTTTTTTTTTCTCAAAATTGTCAGCCTTTTTTTTTATAGCGCAAAAAATAAAAACCGCACAGGCAATCAAATACCACCGAAAAAAAGCTCAATTTGTGGGGAAAAAAAGGATGTAAATTTCATTTATGTACCGTATTGCATGACTGCGCAATTGTCCGTTAAACTAGCGCAGCGCTGTATAGCAGAAAAATGGCGTAAATTGCAGTATCTATACCATATTTTGTAGACGCTATAACTTCCACACAAAGCAATCAATATACACTTATTGGGATTTTTTACCAAAAACATGGAGCAGAATACATTTTAGCCTAAATTTATAACCAACTTTGAGTTTACTATATATTTTTTATAGCTGAAAGTAAAAAATATTGTTTTTCTTCAAAATGTTTGGCCTTTTGTTATTTATAGCGTGAAAAATAAAAAGCGCACAGGTGATCAAATTACACCGAAAGAAAGCTCTATTTGTGTGAAAAAAAGGACGTAAATTTCATTTGGGTGCAGCACTGTAATGACCGCGCAATTATCAGTTGAATTAGTGCAGCGCCGAGTAGCAAAAAGAGGCGTGGTCAGTAAGGGGGGTAAATCCTCTGGGTGTCAAGTGGTTAAAGCAGAATTAAACCTCAGCACAAAAAAAAATATAGTATACACAGCATATTAACATATTATAGCAGACATTCCTTGGAAGCGACTCCCTCCAGTGCTGCACTGTCAGCAATCCTGTTGATCACTGAAGCTTCCATCTTCTCCCAGTTTTCCTTTTGGGCTCTGACTCTATGGCCACTTGATTGGCCACTGCAGGATGACATCAGGATGAGTCATGTCATAATTGCGTACTGAGCTGTGCAAGTGCAGCTCAGTGTACACTCAGAAAAAAGCAAACAAACGCCGACAGCCAGGGAGAAGAGACCAGTAGGCTCTTCATACATATCCTGTCAGCCATTTGTTTTTGTTTTTTTTTAAATCTTTTTATTGAACTGTTTAACACATTGAGGAAATACATACAATAGACATAACAATGGTTCACAGGTATCCTACCCTCACAGGGGTGGAGAAGGTCAAATTATACATCCAGAGAGATTACAAACAAAAAGGCTGCATCAAAAGATTATCCAAGATGCCCATATGGCCATCACTACCAACAGAGGAATAAATGTGGGAATGTGAAGTGTCCCATACTAGTATACATTATAGCATGTGTGATGTCCCTAAGACCAGGAGGATGTACAAATACGCCTTATAATTACAACAACTACTCAGGGCATCGGCATGTCAGAGGCAGTGGAGGGTTTGGCCAGCCATTTGGACCATACGCTGCCATATTTTTTAGGGCAAGCCATTTGGTTTTTTAATTTTTAATTTTAATTCTGCTTTAATAAAGTATAAACAAGGCACACCTGTGTTAACTTTGAATAAAAAAATCACATGCATGTGAAATGTAAAAAAACAGAATTTGTGATAGCACACAATTAGGTATTCAAAGTGAACACATCTGAACTGCATTCACTTACTGTACATTCATTTTACAAAGTCAACAGCCATTCTTGCTTTAAAAAAATGAAACCCACCGTCTTACCTCTGCTCTGTACCACCTGGCCATCTTCTGTCAAGACATCATCATCTCCATAAGTCCGGATTGGGGATCGTGCATAAGAATGTTTTTGAATAAGGTTTTCCACACTTTCTCTGCATAAAATATATGTTAAAAAAATGTTTGAATTAATTATCATTCTTCTTATTTCCTAGCAACAGAAGTATGTACTAATGCACTGTTAGCAAATATACATATTTTATTTTCAAAATAATGAAACACTCACTGCTTTACATCTCAAAATTCATAAAAACAGTTTTCACATGCATAGTTCTAAGGCTAAACCTACTTTAAAGGCAAATAGTTGAAGATGGTGTTAGATGAACAATACTGTGGAACACAGTTCAGCCGTGGGGATGTCATTGCTGGTCCTTCCTCTCCCAGTGTGAGTGCTGCTGTAGAGGGGATGCTATGTAGAGGGGAGTTTGATATCAAGTGAGTTTCTGGTATGCCTACCAGATGCATGTAAAACATATTCATTGGTTTCTAATGAATCCGTAACTGGAAGAAATGATACTTTTTAATTATCTGCCCGGAGTTCAGCTTTAATTCAGGAAGAAAACTTGCACTCAGTTAAGACAAAGTCATTTTTGTAAATATTAGTCTAAGCTTAGAGGCCAGTGATATACAGTACAATTCACTTACTTATGTAAAGCCAAATATTATTAAAGTGGTTCTCAAATCAAATCATTTTTTACTTTAATGCAATCACTGCATTTAGGTAAAAATATGTCATCCACTATCGATCCGTCATTGTGCCCAACTGGTCCAACAGGAGATTCTGAGAGCAGTGGGAGCCATTGGCTCCTGCTGCTGTCAGTCAGATCCTGTGAGATGAGAGCGGAGTGTCTATTGATGCACACAGGCCGGCTTGTAAATACCCGTATGGCTGCCCCCCATAGCACGTAGAGGAGCAGGAAGCAGCGTCAGGGGACCACTAAAGAACAGGTAAGGGACCGCTTTGTACAATATCACTGCACAGAGCAGATAAGTATACTCCTCTTTTTTATTGTAGGTCTTTAGATAGTCTTTAGAACCACTTTAAAGGAGAAGTACAGCCAAAGCTCTTATTGCTCCATTGTATTCAGTACCGAAAGTGATAGGAATCCCAAAAAGTTGTTACAGGAACAGGAGTTGAAGGGAAATCTTCCAATGGTTAAATCTGTTCTGGTAACTACTTTGGAAAAGAAGATTTGCCCTCAATTTGGTGACAACTCAACTTACTTCCTGTTGTGTGTCTAGGACAAAATCTCCTTGAAGGGTCACAGAAAGAAAAACCTGAAGAGTTTTAACTATTCTCCTCTTTTCCAAAACAAAAAAAAAATCTTCCAATGGTTAAATCTGTTTCGATTACTTCTTTGGTAGAAAGTATGTCCCCTCATTTTGTTGAGAACACATCTTATTTCCTGTTGTTTCTCTGGGGACAGCACCAGAGGGAAAATCTCCCTGATGGGGCAGAGAAAAAGAAAATCTGTACTTTTTCAAAAACTAAAAAAAAAAGTATTTCCCATACTGTAGATGCTGTATGCTCATATGGGGGAAAGCAGACTGAAGATTTAACTTCATTGGGGTCTAAAATTATTTTGGGGTTAAAATCCTTAAGTTTAACCCTCTGTTCTTAGGTTCTTAGGTCCACCAATCTGCAGTGGTCATTATAAAGGAATCTCAATCGGCCTGCCAATTTGTCAACTTTTTTTACATTGTGAAAAAATGGAAATAGAAATAAAAAAAAAGGTCAGCATTTAAAAATGGCAGTTATGCTGGTGCATACGATAAAGGATGCAAAACTCTTGCTTAATACTAATCTTTATCAAATCCTAGCAATTCTCAATGACATGTAGTCTTACTATGAACGACTTAACGTTTCCATCACGCAATGGGCCTTATGTGTGATGGAAATATGTTACCACCAGATGGAGCTGTTTGAGAAGGAAAACAAAAGTTGAGCTTTTTTCTTTTTTTTTTTTTTCAACTGAGATTTATACAGTGGCTAGGTATTATTATTATTATTATACAGTATTTATAAAGCGCCAATAGTTCGCTCAGCGCTGTACATTACAGGTATGGTCCAAAGAATAATCTCTTAATACATCTTATTTTTCAACAAGCTGAGAAATGTCTTATTGTCTTTTATATAAACTATTATTCCTGCGCCAACAGATTCCCACAGGTTCTATACTGCTGCTGTGCACTGTGCAAAAAACACAAACCACAATAAATAATGAATAGACCAGCGCAAACATAGACCTCTACACACCATCAATACATAAAGTGCATCATAACAAAAATTAATAAAATTAATAATTAATATTAATAAAATTGTATTATTAATTTTATTGATTTTTATTAATATTAATTATTAATTTTATTAATTTTTTATTATGATGCACTTTATGTATTGATGGTGTGTGGAGGTCTATGTTTGCGCTGGTCTATTCATTATTTATTGTCTTTTAACTCAAGCACCCAAAAGTCTTAACTGAGAACCTACAGTATGTTACTCATCAATTCATTAATTTTTTAAATTATAATATATTTGCTTATTTATGTTTCAGACCCCTATGGGCTGTTCAGTAGCATGGTCTTCATTTGTCAATGGAATGTACAGTAAAATAGAAGTGTATTATATGTTCATGCTGCTTAGTTTATTGAGAATGTACTCACTATGTGATCACTTGGAGTCTACTAATAGTTGCTTTTTTATAGTAGTGTAACATTTGAAAGTGTATCTAAACCCAAAAACAAAAACGGTTCTTCGATCTGCTGGCTGCATTGTTTTTTTTCCCTTTACAGTATCTTTAGGTGGTGGTCCTGCTAGTATCACATGTTCTGTCCTCCAGTGACAACACTCACTCACTGCACTGTATCTACTGTATAGGGGATCAGCATTGTCACCCTAGATTGCTCTTCTGATTTTTGACTACATATCTCTCCTCCTATTTCCATCTCCATTACAAAGGGAGGCTTTTTATAATTCAGAGAAGATTGCTGGGAAAAGTAATAAAGTTGCCTGGCATAGTTCAGTGTGTTTGCAATGGATGTTAAGCGTTTTCTGTTTTGTTGACCATGTTTTACTGTTCCCAAGTTGGGGTATGTGGTTAGATTTCTGTATTGTAATGTAAATATGTTGCGCTGTTTAGTTGTGTTTGCCCTGCTCAGGTAGTACTCCCTGGGAAGTAAAGGCTCATTTACACGGGGCGTTTGGAAAACTCTTCTGAACGATGGAAACTGACTGCTGGAAAACTAGGTTAAAAACCGTCAGTTTAGCCGCGTTTGCATTCCGCGTTTATGTGCGTTTGGAAGCGTTTTTAAAAGATGACCTCAGAAGACCTTCCCAAATGCCCAGAATGCACTGAAAAACAGTAAATAATTAACTATTTGAGACATTTTGAGAGGAATAGAGAGAACAGAAGCAGAGAGATCAGTATGTGTTGAGATTACCCATCTTTTCTGGTTGTATTCACTATGGATCCCATCATGAGCATAATGCAGCGCTTTCTACTATTTTTTCCTTCACGTGAAACCTGGAACTGACTGCGCTGGTGTACCGGGTCCATTTAAATACATTGAAAATGCTTTGCATGCATTTCTGATGATGAAAAAAGGCTCTGAACAGCATCTGGACATGGAACAGTTAAAAAACACTTCTAAACGCAAATGCTTATAAACACGATTAACTGCGTTTACACGTGTTTACAAGCGTTTGAAACGCCAGAAAAATCTACGCCTGAACGCAAGTTGGTTCATAAAAATGACTGTAAACTCAACTGCCTGTAAACGACTGTAAATGACGATGTGTACATGGACACAGGAAAGCTTTGGGGAGAGTTCAGGGGCTGCTGAAAACAACGCTGAACAGGTCCTGAACGTCAGCTTAGTGCAGTGTACATGAGCCCTAAGGGTTAACTCTGCTGGTCTTTTGGGGGAAGTACCGCCCCCTTATGGGGCAACCACATAGAAAGGGAGGAACCACTTCTTGGAGGGGGGGCACTACAGTGAGTAGGATGACTGGAGGTTTTCGATTCCAGGTCTCAGGATCCAAGGAACATGTAGGCTGCTTGGGATGTGATCAACTATTTGCACTTAACCACCCCCTGTGGGAGCCCAGTCGAGGTTCTAGGGATATGTACTCATGCTTTTGACTCAAGGACTTTAAGGACTTTTCGTACCTGTTCAAAGTATGACTACATCATTGGCAAGGGGTGCCATGAGAACACCTAAGGGGCACTTAGAAGATCATGTATAGGAATGTGTATTAAACATATCTTTGTTGAATTGTTCACAAGTTATATTTAAACAACTCCAGTAAAATTACTTTTGCTGTTATTTAACTTTGCCTAGTCTGATGTTACTTGAGGACAAAGTTTATAGGGGTGCATGCATGGTGTATAACAGAACGGCGATTGCCTCGGAGGTTGGAGTGGGAGAGGGTACCTGTCAAAATCAGGTACCCGCTCCCCAAAAGGTAACAATTCTTAAGGGGGACGAGCCCTTAAAGCGGAACTTCCCCTTTTGGGTGGAGCTCTGTTTTAAGTTTCCTAGTATTTCTAAGAGTAATATACAAATCAATGTCACTAGTGAGCAGGGGCGGACTGACCATTTGGAAACTCAGGCACTGCCCGAGGGCCCGGGGTCAGTAGGGGGCCCCATGAGATGCCCCTGGTACCTTTTTCATAGGCTTTTATGAGTTTGGGCAAGGACACAGGGGCCCCATGATCCCCTATTGCCCGGGGGGCCCCATGATCCCCTATTGCCCGGGGGCCCCATGAGTTGTCAGTCCGCCCCTATTAGTGAGGTAATTAAGGTAATGGCTGCGGGAGTCCAGAACAGGCCCAGCATTACTGGCTCAGAAATGCTGCATGATACAGAGAGAAGAGTTACGAAGGTATTGAGCCATTGTCTATAGAGTACAGAGTGTAATGAGTTAAAGAATTGTGCCATAGACTTTAAGGAGTTAATGAAATCCTATGAAGAAGCATCGTTTTTAAGTTGGAGTGTTGTCTTAAAGTGAGCCTTGTGTTGAATGGCAGCCTCAGCGTTTCTGGGGCCACTAGCAAGCTCTCTCTCTGGGGCCCCGTATGGGTGCAGTGAAAATCACCCACAACTGCACAGTTACAAGGGCACTGGAATTTTGGTAAAATAAACAGCCATATTTTGTACTAAGCTGGCCATAGATGGATCAAAATGCTATCCAAGGACTGGTAAGCTGCAATATTACATTTTGGAGTTTAGATCCAGTATCTCTATGATAATTCTTTAACATGAGAGTAAATTATTGTTACCAATTGCGTGTGACTAGCTGCTGGAATATTTTAGTGATTACTTTTGGTGTAAATTTATCATGCATATGATTTGAATTTTTCTTTTATGGTTGTCAGTTAGAGGATATGTATATAAATATTTCTATATTCATATACGAATGTAATATTCAGTTGTATCCAAAAGCTCCAATTTCTATGACGATATAATAAAATAAAATTTTATGCAGTGAATTTTCTATCAAGAAATCGCTTTGTGCTGTTTGGAGATAGAAGTTGATTCTAATCAGTTACAAGAAGCAATCCAATTACTCGGCGGTTTAGTGCACTAACTGACTCCAGACTGATTGAATTTGTTTCTCTGAAGATCAATTGATCTGATTTAGATTTCTCCCTAAAGGCTGTTTAGGGGAAAGGCCGTGTTAAACATCTAACAATGACATATAGGCCATTACTAGAAAATATATATACGTCCAAATATATTAAAAAAATATGAGTACAATGTGCAATTGATATATTAAAAGTGCTGGATCGTGGATGTATAATAACTGAGGGTCAGACATTAAGGTTTTATCTATATGCCCTCTAAGTATTCCGCCAGACACCTAATGGTCTGCTCTTATCTTAATTTACTGTCCAATCATGCTAATCTGGTCATTACTAATTACTCTTTAAGGTGCTTTGAGATCATTTGTGTAATTCAATTTAATTTAGTTAACCAGATCAGTGAACAATATGAGAAGTGACAATGTGCTCAGGGTAAATATGGAATATGCATGGAGTTTGAGTACTTTCAAAACAGTATTCTTTTTAGCCTTTTAAAAAAGGAAAAGCATAACGATGTCCAGAGATAAAGACAGAAAGGGGGTGGGCAGCTCGATTTACTTATTGCATTCACAAGCTTGTTCAGTAAAGCTGACCATACACTAGTAGATTTTCAAACAAATATTTATACGAATTTCCGTGCATACATTCGATGACGGGACGAATCTTGTTTGAACATTTAGTTTACTTTTAAAATCCATTTTTAAAATGAACGTAATTTCCTGAACAAATAAACCACATACACTGTTGGAAATTCATTCATTCAATAAAGATTTTTCATCCTGCTCCTGCGAATTTTCTTGTCAGTGTGAATAAAACCAAAAAGGTCGATTTGGCGATTTGAAAAAATTGATAAAATCAAAAATTGGTTTTAAAACAAAAATATTCAAACTGAATTCTGCTAGCATTTAGCCAGCTTAAGGGTTGTTAAAGTGATATTAAAAGGTTTGATTAAAAAAAAAATAACAAACGTTATACTTCCTTGCTCCTTGCAATGGTTTTGCACAGAGTATCCCAGATCCTCTTCTTCTCGGGTCCCCGGCTGGTGCTCCTGGTTCCTCCCCTTTGACCAGTTCCTCCAATAGCAAGCATCTCGGACTTGCCCTCCGCTCTCTTCTCATTGGGGTACAGGCTGTGATTGACAGTAGTTGGAGCCAATGGTTCCCTCTGCTGTCTCAGCCAATGAGAAGGGAGAGACCCGGGACAGCCAAGGCTCCCTGCACATCACTGGACCGAGATCAGGCTCAGGTGAGTATTAGGGAGGCTGTGGGAGGAGGAAGCACACAGAAGGATCTTTACCTTCATGCATACAACCAGCCTTTACAACCATTTTAATTCATGTATATCTGTGCAAGTGAAGGAATTTGGCTCTGGAGTGCTTGGGGTCTAAGCGTTCTGTATTCTATTCTTACTTGAACCCCATCAATCTCCACGAGAGTTTCGGCTCTAAGGGGACTCTCCGTCCTCAATGGCTGAGACAACATTGGGAGCCTATGTAAGGAACCTCACATATGTGTGATTAAGGAAAAGGATCATTATTGGGTGGCCATCCTTTTGGAACCATACTATATAGCCAAAAAGGCCAATCTCCTGTGACATCACATAATCCCAGATTTGGCACTTTCAGGATATTGCTTAGCAGTACAAGATTGTGACATTTCCTGATTGTTGCTGGAAAATCTATGCTGAACATTCCACCTCTGGTTCTTGCATCCTGTCAAGCAACAGTGACATGGGTGCCTCTGAATAGCCTTTCATAACTTTTTTTGTAGCTGAACTCCAGGCAAGCAGCTAAATAAACACATTTATATTTATATATGGTAGTTGTTTTACCTGCCAAATTATTTGTATTTCTGTTCATCCAGTTCTTAGTTTATACAGCTCTACTACACAGCTTAGTCTGGCCTGGCAGGGGACTTGAACTTTCTCTGCTGCAGTTTCACTTTCACATACAGGTCTGCTCCCTACTTCTACCCTGTGACTGGACAGTGATAGGAAAAGCAACACACTAATAACTTTATCTTTTTTCTTACTCTGCTTTCTCCTCCTATCAGCATGTTTCTTCCAATACAGCACATCATAGTGGCTCCCTGTGCTGCCTCACTCTCCCAATCACCATTGTCTGCAGCACAGACTGTACAGCAGACTGCAAGAGGCTGATGCCAAGTCAAATTCAAGTGCTTTTGCTGCTTGCGTTTAAAAAATCAATGTATTACAGTATGTATCATTGCTTACAGGGCTGCACTCATTTGTGCCTTTTATATCTACCACAGTATAGTTTATATTGTTAGAAAATGTTCATAAAAAGTTTCCTGAAGTGCATGCTATTAGGGCTTTTGCAAGTTCAAAATGGCTGACAGGTTCCATTTAAGAGGGTCAGGCCAAGTTTTCATTTTTATTTCTTCTGAGATGATAGCAGCTTGTTAATTTAGTTGGCTACTTGCTGTGAAATCACATTTTATTTTGTCAAATAATTTCACTGCTCCATCAGGTGCCTTGGTTTCCTTTTTTTTACTAGAGCCGACAAAAACATCGATCCACATAACTCAGGTTCAGAAAGTGAAATCTGGATTTGCTGCAAGTGTAACTGTCACTTATCATTTTTATCATTCTGATCTTAAGTTAAAATGTTAACAAGAAAAAAATTAAAAGTGTATTTGTATCTTATCATATCGACAACCTCCATTTCCATTATATCATCAAGGATAATATTCTAGCAGATTCCTCTGTCTCAGTAAAATGATTAGGTTGGATGCCTGTTGTCAAGGATGTTGTCAATATTAAAAAATATGTAAACCCAACATTTCATATTCCTGATATGTGCCCACTGTACCAGGTACTTATAGGAAAAAATATCCTGTTCTCTTTGTATTGTTAACTTTGACTGAAATCCCTGGTGTCCTGCCAGCCCCACTGCTTCTCTGCTGTTAAAAACTGGCCACACTATGCAGGAGAACACAGCGTGGTCAGTTCTCTAGCTATGCTGGGATCCCAGCCCACTCTTCTACAATGATCAGACTTCTGCTGCTGGCACCCCCCCCCCCCCCAGGGGCGGACTGACCGTTTGGAAACTCGGGCACTGCCCAAGGGCCCGTGGGGTCAGTAGGGGGCCCCATGAGATGCCCCTGGTACCTTTTTCATAGGCTATTTTGAGTTTGGGCAAGGACACAGGGGCCCCATGATCCCCTATTGCCCGGGAGCCCCATGAGTTGTCAGTCCGCCCCTGTCCCTCCTGCACTGCTATTAATTAGGAAGTTCAGTGTGCTGCTGTTTCTCCTCCCCTAGCTCTTATGCTGCTGAGAACAGAGGGAATGCAATCACTTATAAAAAAGAGAAAAAAGGTACTTATAATGTTTTTTATATCTATACAAATGTTTTGCCTTTCATTTCTACTTTGCAACAGTTGGGCTGTCTATGAGACATTGAAACGGCATTTAGATGAACTAAACAATGTTGAGCTCATTGTCTATTGTTCCTCCAAAAAAAGTGAGGTCATCACAGAGGACAAAGGTCACTCTTTATGTCTGGAGGAAAAGAAATTTAATCTCCAAATACGGAAAGGTTTCTTCACAGTGAGAGCTGTGAAAATGTGGAATAGACTCCCTCCAGAGTTGGATCTGGCCAGCTCAGTGGATTGCTTTAAAAAAGGCCTGGATTCTTTCCAGGGGCTGACTGACCATTTGGAAACTCGGGCACTGCCCGAGGGCCCGGGGTCAGTAGGGGGCCCCACGAGATGCCCCTGGTACCTTTTTCATAGGCTTTTTTGAGTTTGGGCAAGGACACAGGGGCCCCATGATCCCCTATTGCCCGGGGGCCCCATGAGTTGTCAGTCCGCCCCTGATTCTTTCTTAGATACACAGAATATAACTGGATAGAACATTTATAGGGAACGTTGATCCAGGGAATATCCGATTGCCTCTCGGGGGGTCAGGAAGGATTTTTTTTCCCCTGCAGGAGCAAATTGGATCGTGCTTTGCTGGGTTTTTTGCCTTCCTCTGGATCAACTGTGGGTGTAGGATTAGAACTTTTTTTATGGTTGAACTGGATGGACTTTTGTTGTTTTTCAGCCAGACTAACTATGTAACTATGTAACCATGATCAAAAACACATGAATATGGGCCAGAATAAAATATTATATTGGTCTTCTAGTCATTTGCTTTTCTGGTTAAAGAATGGGTGGCAAGTGAGTTCTATTGTTCGCAAGAGAGATTTTCTATCTTCAGTAGGGATGAGCTTTAGGTTTGGGTCTGCCATGAGTTTGACCCAAACCCAAGTTGTTTGAGAAAATGGTGAAATAATGTGACCATTCGCTCCTATAGCAACCAAGTACCAACAATTAATTTTCTGGCATCTAAACAGTGGTCATGTGGATTAGATGGGGGTATCATTGTGGTCTTCTTATGTGCCAGTCCCCTCCCTATAAAAGTCAGGGTTCCCAGCAGACTTTGTTAAGCGTGTGATGGAACAGACAGGTGATAGCTAGGAAAGATACCAGACTGCAGGAAAACCTGGGTGCTAATTCCTGAAAATGTCTTTATAATTACAGTCACAGACCCACTAATAGTGTGTTGTATAATGCAATACAGAGTATGGAGAGATCTTAGAGTGTTTCCAGGGAGTATGGAGAGATCTCAGAGTGTTTCCAGGGAGTATGGAGAGATCTCAGAGTGTTTCCAGGGAGTATGGAGAGATCTTAGAGTGTTTCCAGGGAGTATGGAGAGATCTTAGAGTGTTTCCAGGGAGTATGGAGAGATCTTAGAGTGTTTCCAGGGAGTATGGAGAGATCTCAGAGTGTTTCCAGGGAGTATGGAGAGATCTTAGAGTGTTCCCAGGGGGTATGGAGAGATCTTAGAGTGTTTCCAGGGAGTATGGAGAGATCTTAGAGTGTTTCCAGGGAGTATGGAGAGATCTTAGAGTGTTTCCAGGGAGTATGGAGAGATCTTAGAGTGTTTCCAGGGAGTATGGAGAGATCTTAGAGTGTTTCCAGGGGGTATGGAGAGATCTCAGAGTGTTTCCAGGGAGTATGGAGAGATCTTAGAGTGTTTCCAGGGAGTATGGAGAGATCTTAGAGTGTTTCCAGGGAGTATGGAGAGATCTTAGAGTGTTTCCAGGGGGTATGGAGATATCTTAGAGTGTTTCCAGGGAGTATGGAGAGATCTCAGAGTGTTTCCAGGGAGTATGGAGAGATCTTAGTGTGTTTCCAGGGAGTATGGAGAGATCTTAGAGTGTTTCCAGGGAGTATGGAGAGATCTCAGAGTGTTTCCAGGGAGTATGGAGAGATCTCAGAGTGTTTCCAGGGAGTATGGAGAGATCTCAGAGTGTTTCCAGGGAGTATGGAGAGATCTCAGAGTGTTTCCAGGGAGTATGGAGAGATCTCAGAGTGTTTCCAGGGAGTATGGAGAGATCTCAGAGTGTTTCCAGGGAGTATGGAGAGATCTCAGAGTGTTTCCAGGGAGTATGGAGAGATCTTAGAGTGTTTCCAGGGAGTATGGAGAGATCTCAGAGTGTTTCCAGGGAGTATGGAGAGATCTTAGAGTGTTTCCAGGGAGTATGGAGAGATCTTAGAGTGTTTCCAGGGAGTATGGAGAGATCTTAGAGGGTTTCCAGGGAGTATGGAGAGATCTTAGAGGGTTTCCAGGGAGTATGGAGAGATCTTAGAGTGTTTCCAGGGAGTATGGAGAGATCTTAGAGTGTTTCCAGGGGGTATGGAGATATCTTAGAGTGTTTCCAGGGAGTATGGAGAGATCTCAGAGTGTTTCCAGGGAGTATGGAGAGATCTTAGTGTGTTTCCAGGGAGTATGGAGAGATCTTAGAGTGTTTCCAGGGAGTATGGAGAGATCTCAGAGTGTTTCCAGGGAGTATGGAGAGATCTCAGAGTGTTTCCAGGGAGTATGGAGAGATCTCAGAGTGTTTCCAGGGAGTATGGAGAGATCTCAGAGTGTTTCCAGGGAGTATGGAGAGATCTCAGAGTGTTTCCAGGGAGTATGGAGAGATCTCAGAGTGTTTCCAGGGAGTATGGAGAGATCTTAGAGTGTTTCCAGGGAGTATGGAGAGATCTTAGAGTGTTTCCAGGGAGTATGGAGAGATCTTAGAGTGTTTCCAGGGAGTATGGAGAGATCTTAGAGTGTTTCCAGGGAGTATGGAGAGATCTTAGAGGGTTTCCAGGGAGTATGGAGAGATCTTAGAGGGTTTCCAGGGAGTATGGAGAGATCTTAGAGTGTTTCCAGGGAGTATGGAGAGATCTCAGAGTGTTTCCAGGGAGTATGGAGAGATCTCAGAGTGTTTCCAGGGAGTATGGAGAGATCTCAGAGTGTTTCCAGGGAGTATGGAGAGATCTTAGAGGGTTTCCAGGGAGGGTTAGATGCTGGTGATGATAACTGAAAACGTCTACCTATATTTACACTCAAACTAATAGTGTACAGTGCTATACCAGATTAGGGGGAGGTTAGAGAGTATTTCTGGGGGAAGGAGGAAGGTTCATGCTAGTCTTTGCTGCAAATTTCCATATTTAGATTGATGCACATACTATACTCACTGTCTGTGGTGGGATTTATTAAAACTAGAGCAGGAAGACTCTGGAGCAGCTGAGCATAACTTATCAACTTATTCAGTTAAGCTTTGAACAGGGGCGGACTGACAACTCATGGGGCCCCCGGGCAATAGGGGATCATGGGGCCCCTGTGTCCTTGCCCAAACTCAAAAAAGCCTATGAAAAAGGTACCAGGGGCATCTCCTGGGGCCCCCTACTGACCCTGGGACCTCGGGCAGTGCCCGAGTTCCCAAATGGTCAGTCCGCCCCCAGCTTTGAAAATGAAAGCTCGAATACTAGAAAGCTAAAATGAAAGCTGATTAGATGATATGTGCAGCAGCTCCATATTTTTGCTGATCCAGTCTTAGTAAATTCCTCTCACTGTGTTTTGCCTGCTTCCATGGCAGATTTGGGAGACATCCCAGAGTGTTTTCCCAGGGGGGATATCATTTTGATTTGCCAATTACAACCTAATTTTATGTTTAACTACTGGATTTTTTTTTATTAAAAGCTGACTGTCCTTGTTCAAAATGCCACCTAGCAAAAAGTACAATAAATAAAAATACAATATTCTTAGTTTTTTTCTGTTAAATAAAACACTTAATTTTGATTTTTTTCATAATAAACCAGCCTGTTGTCTACCTGTGCAATTGTGGTCTACTAAAGCACCTCACATAGTTTGTGTGAACTTTTTCGTTATTTTTTTTTATATTTCTATTTTTTTATATTTAGGACATAGATACAAGAGAGTATGTAAAAGATACACAGAAGTTACAAATCCTCAGCCACAGCTGAAGCAATAACAAACACATACAGCCAAGGTATTATACAGTACATGTTCATAGAAACTATGTCCAGTTTATTAACACAGCCTTTCTCAACTGGGGTGCCTTGAGGTTTCTTTAGGGGTGCCTTGTCAAAATGTCTACAAATTGCCCAACATTTGTATACAAGCTAGCGAGTGGAACAAGCCCGCCTTTTAGTTACACAAAGTTGCAGGTTTTCATTGCGCACCATTTACGACCTTCTAGCCACTGGTCTCCTGACAACCAATGGCATCATCAGTTGATAAGGAGGATGTCCGCTGCCTACTCAGCATACTAATTTGATCAAAATCTGCCTTTATTGTCCCAGCACCTCACTGCATATTTAAATGCATCTCCATCAGTGCTGGGGCCACATTATGTCAGTGATGGAGAAAAACTGAGGGGGAAGAGAAACACTGGAATACTAGTCAGCACCAGTGTGCAGAAGTGTGTTTGCTCTGAAAGAATAAATCGTCTAACGTTGGAAGTCCCACATGCGTGGATGTTGCTGCGTTATATAAAACTATTAGAATCGTTTTTCACATTTTAGAATGGGGTGCCCTTTTAAGATTATGGATAGTCCCCAGGCACCCTTTAAAATTATGGACAGTCTTGAGGCACCCCATTCTTAAATGGGATGCCTCAAGATTGTCCATAATTTTAAAGGGTGCCTTGATTGAAAAAAGGTTGAGAAACACTGCATTAGCATACAAAAGTTACAATGGAGTCTATTGCTCTATAATGTGTCAAGGGTTAGATTCTTAATGAAAGAGACATTCACTTCCTGAATATACACAAACTTGACCTGTATGGTCCCTGATTTTAGAATTTATAGAACATAGAGGAGAATAGAGGACGGGGGTGTTAAAAAGGAATCAGACTACGGAAGAAAGCTAAGGCTGACCATACATTATGCAAACATGGGCCGAAGGTAAGAAAATCACTTGATTCCTCATCAACACAGTATGAAATCCCTACTGCTGTGCTACTGTGAGTATTCTGACAGCGGGAGTTTTTCTGCTGTCAGAATACAATGATCACTGCTGCTGCGGTTTCTGTTGAACTGGCAAAATTTCAATTCGTCTATGACCAGCTTTAGACAACGAGAAAAAGAAACAGAAGACGAAGATATATAAGACAAGAAAGAGAATAGGATGCAGAAAAGGCAAAAGGGTAAAAAAGAAGAAAGAAAACACGACAAAGTTGTCTGTTTTTTCTCTCTTAAAATTCAGCCTTGTAAAAATGCTTACATACTGTGGAGCAAGTCTGCAAAATAATTCTGTGTGCCCTCTCTGAAAAAATTACATTTTAATTTGTATTTATAATTTGTAATTTTTAAAATCTATGTAATTTTAATAAATCATAATGTTTACCGTTGTGTTAATTAGACTGCATCAGGCAAACAGTTCATCAGACAGTTTGATCAAAATCTGCCTTTATAGTCCCAGCACCACACTGCATATTTCAATGCGTCTTTTCAGTCATGAATTTTACTAAGCTCAGTGAGAGTTCACTTTGCATACTGAACAGTCCCTACTCATTCAGTAAATCTTCCCTCTTACCACCATAGCAGATAATATTCCAAGTGGGATCTGGAGCCAGGCACAATATGTGCAAAATGCATTGGCTGCTGTAAATAATGTATATATGTGTATTTCCTGATTAAACAAACTGTATTATGTTCTGGTCCAACGTAGTATAGCAATTTTCCTCAAATGTGCATGGTTTGAAAGATACTTGTTATGACCTTTTTCAAATCTCAGTTATCTGAATGTTTTAGTTACTGACCTTTTTTAATAGAATGAACAATATTGACCTTTGATGTTAATATGACAAATGATTAATTTTTTTCCCCTTCACTTAGAAACTATCTGTGGTACGAAATAACTGCCCACACAATAATGCTTTTAGATTCCAGCAAATTTGTTTAAAAAAAACAATACTTCAGATGAACCCCTATTTTTTGATGTTTGTGATGAGGCTCTCTAGACAGAGAATTAAAATGACCATTTTCATATTCCTGGGGCTCTGCTTGGGGTCCATACATTGACTCATCTAGGATATAGTTGTTTAAAACTCTGCCAGTACAGAAAAATACATGTTGATTTGCTCGAAATGCATTCAGCTCCTAATTTCCTCTTATGGAAAACATGCCTATTGCTTGAGTGGGATAGCAAGGAATAATGTCAGTGTTGTCCTGTTGTCTGTTGTTAAAACTACTGAAACATTTTCCCTTCCACAGCTAACAAGATAGATATTAATTGTTCTGTAGTCCAAGAAAAAGAACTGGAAGGGGTCCTTCATATACTGAATGAAGAATGAACAAGACACAGGACAGCTCTGAATTTATGACAAGATCAAAAAGTTTTTTGCACTTATCAAACAGATTAAAAAACCCCACTTTACATGGTACAGACTAAAAGGGAGCCAGGGTTAACATGCACTTTGATTCCCACATTTCTGGGTCACTCTCACTTTTTTGGACCACTTCTTTAAAGTGTTACTAAACTCACAACAGTAAAATCAGTCTGTAGATGCAGTAAAGCATGTTTGTTAAACTCAGTGTGGAACCTAAGGGGTTAATCCTCCGCATTGTGTAATAATGCTGTTTGATCCTGACTTCTCTGATCTTCCCCTTCTTCCAGTGCCCCCCTCTTATCTCCTGATAAGACATATGGTGTGGAGACACTCTACAAATGCTCAGGTGTGTAATGCTAGAGAGGTTTTTTTTTTACTTGAGAGGGTGCATGTGATCAGTGAAGGTCCAATCAACACTGTCCAGATATAGGTAAGGGGTTCTGCATCCTCCTAGACCAGAAAGAAAACTCCTCCTACAAGCTTTAACCATTGCTCAGCTGAACTGATAGAAGTCACAAGACTTCTGTAACTACTGATGAGAAAAGGTATTTAGCAGTTTATATTTACTAAAATAATTGCATTTCCATGTTCTGTGTACCAGATATAGTGAATGCAGAGTCCTGGGTTTAGTAACACTTTAAACACCAGCCCACTGGTAACACAACTAACAGGACTGCACGGACCTAACTGTGATCCTGTTGTTATCAGCCCTAAACATGTTGAAATGGCTAATATATTTCCAGATGAGAGAAACTTTTTTTTACAAAAAAATAAAATAAAATTATAGATATTAATCATGCAAATTTAAATTCAAAATGTAATTAATTTTAAACATCCTTTTGTAATTATTAATTTTAAAAAGCAAAGTGGAAAGAATGGGGAATAAAATGTGTATCACTTCTAAACTTGTACTTTTGGAGAATGAAAAGCAAGAGACATAGATACCATTACTTTATCTTATCATTTATGTAAGCATGCAGTTCTAATTACCTCTCAATATCAGTGAGCCTGGAGGAGTCCCGGAATCCTTTGGCGAAAGGGTTACTGTCAATTTTCAGTTTGGTTATCTATAAAGACAAGGCCACACAATGGCTCCAGGTCTGACACATCGGCACCACTCCCAACCATCCTACAAACAATTAACCCTCATAAAATCACAAACTCCCACTATTATTTCCTTTTTATATTATCTCTTAGAAATACTACATTATTCTTTTTTTGTAAGCCCACAACAATTTATAACAATTTTTTTTATGCCTTTGTTTTTTATGCCTACTGAGAAAGCTTCCCATTCTAGGAGAATAATATTTGTTCTTAATATAAGAAAGCAAATGCTCAAATGTCTACAGTTCAGTTAAATCTAACAATTATTTGTTACTATGAAAATCATAGTGTGTATAATTTAGTTACCCTATGAATATTGTAATATACAGACCAATATAGCAGTATGACCAATACCAACGCAGTTAAAATGCCCACATAGGTAAAATAAAAATAACAAAACTGGCAGTAGGTTTCTCAATATATGCACATTTCTCCATGTTTAAAAACACACCAAGTACTCAAATATTCCTGCTGAAATCCAGTGTCCTCTTAACTATCTGTTTGAGATAATAATTCTTGTGCTGAATTACGGAACACCTATTCCTGCTAATATTCATAACTTCAAGGGGGTATCTGTAGCCCAGAAAAGAAGAACTAGGCAGGGCTGATAGCACTGCTTGGGATTTCAGTTCAGCAGTGGAGCTTAATGGTAACATCAACAGATATTTTTCTATACTTGCAGCATTTTTAAAGAGATAAACCATGGAGAAATGTGAATGGATTGCACAGTTTTACTGCATATATTGTACTGAATTCTTGTATGCAGAAATAATACAATTGTATTGCATATGTTATTTTTTTATTACTTCCCTTGTGTCCTTTTTGGGGACATGTTAGTGTGATGCTGCAATATGGCTGTGTATTTTTTTATCATCTTTCAAATACATTTTACAACATATAAAGCAGATTTAAAAACAAAAATAAAATGTAATATCTTAACGCCTTCCATTCCTTAGATGTGGTGGCTGCATTCTTGCACAGAAAGACACTGGTCCATCCAGTTCTGGATTTTAGGATCTTGTATGTGGCTAGACTGCCACAAAGTCTCACAGAAGAAGTTGCAGAATGTATTTTTAAGGTGTAATTTCACAAATACCCATGGCATGTGTGAGCAATATATAATTTAAGTGACAACTAAACGCAGATGCTGGCAGGTGTCGGGGCTGATCCTGATAACACTGCATTTTCGGGGACACTATACTATTGTAAAAGCTGGTATAGTGCTGATCTGATCAAAGATTATGATCCGTTCAGACGCTATACTATTAATGGAGGTTTATTGTGTATGTGAGCATGTTCCTGACAATCAAAGGGTTAAATGTGATGGCAATGTAGTGGCGGGCAATCTGACGCTGTCTGGGAGGGATGCTAACTGACACTAATACTACCTGAAGTCACCTGTGACACTAATACAGTGATCAGTAAAAAAATCTGTACACTGTATTAATCACACTGGTGACAGGACAGTGAAAGGGTTAACTGGGGGATGACGAAGGGGTTAAATGTGACCTAACTGCTTTTACTGTGTCAGCGTGCTGCTTTGACTCACGTGGATCTGTTCTTTTCTCTCTGGAACAGAATGTGGAGAAGATTACATCATTTCCTGTGCCTGTGTTCTGTAAACTCAGACCCAGGATGAGCTCTGATTCGGTACAACTGATCAGCAGCTCTAGTCCAAACAACATTGACCTTGATCTGGTGAGTGATCGGTGCTGATCCAAATCACAGGACCGCCAAGCCAGCGAGCAAGCAAGTGCGCCCCCTGCCTGTAAACACGTTTGGAGTGTGGGTCACGTTTATATACGTGATTTTGCGCAAGGAATCTGCCCTGTAGCAGTAAAGCTGCTATTGGGCGTTCTTCAAGTAGTTAATAACCCTGCGCATTGTGTTCACTAAGAAACACATCTAAATGTTTATGAACTTATCTACACTCCCCGCTGACACCACCAACTGTGGAAGGGAATTTCATATCCTTATTGCCCTAACAGTAGAGAACACCTTACATAGTTTAAGATTGAAGTGTTTCTCATTGAACTTCATTGTGTGGCTGCATATCCATTTTAGAGACCTAAGATTAAAAAGTCCTCACAATGCTAGAGTTCCATTTGAAAATTTGTATATTCTCACGTAAGCTTCACTTCTCCAGGGAGAATAAGTTTCATTTTTGTCGTCGTTCCTCACAACTGAGGTCCTCCGTCTCCCTTGTTAGCTTTGTTGCCCTGCTCAGTTCAAAGACATCCTTCCTTAAGATTGGTGACTAGAACTGGACAACATACTCAAGATGTGGACAAACCAGAGTTTTCTAAAGTGGCCGCATTATAGTTTTGTCTCTTTAGTAAATATTCTTTTTAATGCATGCTAATAGTCTTTTGACCTTGTTTGCTGCAGCTTGGCATTGCATGTGACTGCCAGGTCTGTCATCTACTTGGTCCAGATCCTTTTCCATCCTCCATTCCCCCAGACCTTCTCCTCCTAGCATTGACTTTCTTTTTAACTGTATCTATGGAGGAGCAGCATTGCCACCCTATGCTGCTCTCCTGATTTGGACTTCAAACATCTCCTTTTCTTATGTCCATTATATATGGAGAGAGCATATATTGTAGTTCCATAAAATAGCTAGCTGATAACCAGGGGTGGACTGACAACTCATGGGGCCCCCGGGCAATAGGGGATCATGGGGCCCTTGTGTCCTTGCCCAAACTCAAAAAAGCCTATGAAAAAGGTACCAGGGGCATCTCATGGGGCCCCCTACTGACTCCAGGCCCTCGGGCAGTGCCCGAGTTTCCAAATGGTCAGTCCGCCCCTGCTGATAACATTGTTTGAGATATCCATTTGGTAGAATGAGCAGACATTTTGCTGTACTTGCAGAAAATTTACTTAGCTTGAAAAAAGAATGCAGTCATTACATCTGTGAACAGTATGGACTGGTAAGCTGCAATATATAATATTTTTCTTCTTAGGTTTAAGTATACTTTAATTAATTTGTCTATACTTTTCGCTCACTGAAGTGCTTCTTGTCACTGTACTGCAGGAGAGGCCAAATGCCCGAGATCATTTCACTTACTACAGTATTCCACTTACGGTACATCGAATATTACGTAGCTTGGGTCTTTTTTGTGGGTTCTTAATTCATTACATTTATTTACTTTTAAAGAGTTTGTGAGTGTACTTAAACGTTGGAATCAAGACAGAATATCCATTTACATATGGTTTGAAATGTAAATGCAATCCAAAAAATTAATTGTTAATTCTGTTTAATATTTTGTGTAAGCTTCAATCCATTTTTTTAACATAATTTATAATAAACATTACATATATATAAACAGGATAAAATGGATTGTGAAAGCTTTTGATGGACAACCTGAAATCTAAATAGGCTTTGCATATTGTAAACTTTATATTTTTATGAAGAATTTTATTTAAAAACTAGGCCTTATTAAGTATGTTTGTACAAGTTGGAAGCATTGGCTATGTATGGTTTGGCCCAAAGAGCAATAAATATAAATATCTATCAAAAGGCATCTTAAAGCATGTCATTTGACCTGCACTTCAACTCTGTCATTGTGGTTTGACTACTTAGATTGAAACCTGACCTTTAAATCCAAAATCATGAGATAGTTTGTTGAAAATGTAATGTGTTTATCCTTTATCTAATAATGAAAAAGTAAATTGAATCATACCCTTAGCAACAGAAGTGAAAAGGCTGAAAACGTACTTATTCAAATGATTTATGAATAGTGATGTTTTTATCCACGGGAATTTGCTTGCTTTTTCTCCAACACTCATTAATTACACCCCTGGATATTTGTAATATGCCTTGACATGACTTCATTACCGATAAAGGAGCACTGAGAAGAAATTTAATTTAAAAATGGGCTTTTATTTGCTACTCTTTAGCACTATCTACAAAAAAATCTTAGATGTTGTAATTATAGTAATTCTGTATCTGATGAGATCTGTATCATATGAGAGTAATCACTTCCCCATTGTTGTGTGAAGATGAACTTACCAATTGGTTTTGATAGGCTGTGACAGCGGTAAAAACAGTTTCCTGAAAGATAAATGTCCTGAATTCTTCTGATTTTAAATTCAGTAGAGATGCAGTGTGGTCCTTCTTCTTGATAATATGGACCCTTGGCTGATACTTGTGCATTGAATTCAGGATAATCTACAAGACAAATGCTGTCAATGTAAAAATGTTTTTTGATATTACATGTTGAATAGTTGACATATCTGTTTCTGTCGTTCTTCAATTAATATGGAATACACATGAGCCTAGGACATCCAACACATCTCTTCAGGTCTGTTAGATGAGCGGTGGCCAGAAGAGCTGTACAATTTAATAGTGACAATTTTGTGTGCAAGTTTCTAATGCCACTAATGAATTCCTCATATGCTGCCCGTGTGTGTTAGACCATTGACCACACAAAGGTGCTTTAATGTGCTGTGTACTCCAAAAAAGCAGATTTAAAAGGCTCTAGAAATTCCAATGGTACAAACACAAGGAAATCATCAAACAAGCTCACTGATTCTGGTGAGGCAGGTCTCAAACTCATAGGTCTCCTTCAACGGGTACTTGGAAGCAACTCAAAGTATAGACATAGAAATAAGTGCCAAACCACAAAGTAAAATTGTGTGAGTGATGAAGGGGTCTAATTCAGAGTTTGCATCATAGCCTTCTGGTTTCTGATATAAAAATCTTCTCTAATGCGGCATACAAAACAGGCTGTTGGCATGTTGTAAGATCACACCAGAAAAGAGAAAAATATAACAAATGCAAGTCTTTTAAATATCTAAATGCACCTGACATGATTTTGCCAAAATGTATTGAGTAATATGGAAAAAAAAGGATGGTTTTATGAAGGTTAGTATATTATAGTCAAAATGAGCTGGGACCTACATTTTGGAGTGATTTAAACTTCTGTGGCCAGAGCTCAGTCATTCTAAGTTATTCAGATTCTTACCTACAAACCCACTATCCAGATTTACTGAATTTCTATATTATAGGACCAATATACTGTAATTTGTATTGTTTTGGTCAGCCAGAATATGCTTAAGAACAATATGGTACAATGGGTAACTGTACCATATCTTTGGTTCAGAAATCTAAATGATGGAAAAATGAATAATAATAACCAAAAGAACACCTAAATATTAGATTATTACGTGTGTGTGTATACAGTTAGGTCCATATGTATTTGGTCACAGGCACAGTTTTAGTTTTTTCCAGGTATTTACCAAAACATATTCAAGCTATAATTATATAATGGACATGGGCTGAAAGTGCAAACTCTCAGGATTAATTATTTGAGGGGATGTACATCCAAATTGTAGGAAGGCTTTAGGAATTACAACTCTTAAGAGTAGCCATCCCCCCTTTTTCAAGGGAAGAAAAGTAATTAGGTAATTGAATCAAAAGCTGTTTCATGGCCAGGTGTGGGCTACTCCTTCATTATTTCTTCATCAATTAAGCAGGTAAAAGGTCTGGAGTTGATTCTAAGTGTGGTATTTGCATTTGGAATCTATTGCTGTGAACCTACATCATGGAGCTGTCCATGCAAGTGAAACAGGCCATTGTAAGGCTTCAAAAACTAAACAAATCTATCAGAGAGATAGCAGCAACATTAGGAGTGGCCAAATCAACAGTTTGGTATATTCTGAGGAAAGAAGAACGCACTGGTGAGCTCAGCAGCATAAAAAGGCATGGACGTCCACGGGAGACAACAGTGGTGGATGATCGCAGGATCCTCTCTATGGTAAAGAAAAACCCATTTACAACATCCAGAGAAGTGAAGGACACTCTCTAGGAGGTGGGTGTATCATTGTCAAAGTCTGCAATCAAGAGAAGACTTCACGAGAGCAAATACAGAGGGTTCACCACAAAGTGCAAACCATTCATAAGCCTGAAGAATAGAAAAGCCAGATTAGACTTTGTCAAAAAACATCTAAAAAGCCAGACCAGTTCTGGAAAAGCTCTCTTTGGACGGATGAAACTAAGAATAATCTGTACAAGAATGAGAGGAAGAAAAAAGTGTGTAGAAGGCTTGGAACGGCTCATGATCCAAAGCACACAACGTCATCTGTAAAACATGGTGGAGGCAATGTGATGACATGGGCATGCATGGATTCCAGTGGCACTGGGTCATTGGTGTTTATTGATGATGTGACAGAAGACAGAAGCAGCCAGATGAATTCTGCAGTGTTTAGCGATATACTGTCCGCCCAGATTCAGCCAAATGCAATAGAGTTGATTGGATGGCGCTTCACATTTCAGATGGACAATAATCCCAAACACACTGCAAAAGCAACCCAGGAGCTTTTGAAGGAAAAGAAGTGGACTATTCTGCAATGGCCGAGTCAATCACCTGATCTCAACCCAATTGAGCATGCATTTCACTTACTGAAGTCAAAACTAAAGGCAGAAATACCCACAAAGAACAACTGAAGACAGCTGCCTGTGTCCAAAAATATATGGACCTAACTGTATACAATATATTGCCAAAAGTATTGGGACACCCTTCCAAATCGTTGCATTCAGGTGTTTCAATCACCTCCATGGCCACGGGTATATAAAATCAAGCAGCTAGGCATGAAGTCTGCTTCTACAAACATTTGTGAAAGAATGGGTCGCTCTCAGGAGCTCAGTGAATTCAAGGGTGTTACCGTGATAAGTTGCCGCCTGTGCAATAAGTACATTTGTGAAATTTCCTGGCTACTAAATATTCCATGGTCAACTGTTAGTGGTATTATAACAAAGTGGAAGTAACTGGGAACAACAGCCACTCAGCCACCAAGTGGTAGTCCACGTAAAATGACAGGGCGGGGTCAGCGCATGCTGAAGTGCACAGTGCGCAGAAGGCACCAAATGTCTACAGTCAACAGCTAAAGACCTCCAAACTTCACGTGGCCTTCAGATGAGCGTAGAGAGCTTCATGGAATGGGTTTCCATGGCCGAGCAGCAACATCCAAGCCTTACATCACCAAGAGAAATGCAAAGTGTCGGATGCAGTGGTGTAAAGCACGCCGCCACTAGACTCTAGAGCAGTGGTGACGTGTTCTCTGGAGTGACGAATCACGCTTCTCTGTCTAGCAATCTGATGGACGTGTCTGGGTTTGGCGGTTGCCAGGAGAACAGTACTTGCCTGACTGCATTGTGCCAAGTGTAAAGTTTGGTGGAGGGGGGATTATGGTGTGGGGTTGTCCCCTTAGTTCCACTGAAGGGAACTCTTAAGGTGATAGCATACCAAGACATTTTGGACAATTTCACGCTCCTGCGTCTTTTTCCCAAGAGGTCCGGCGGTGGTGAGAGTTTACATGACCACATCTGATGTCAATCCACAGTGATATGATGATGAGCGATTTTAGTTTATTTATTTTGTGAGTGGCTTTTCATTTTAAGTAAATACAATTTTGAATATTGGTTACTGTACCCTTGGAGATTGTTTTTATCTTTCCATGGAAATAATATTGGGTGGAGAGGAGTAAGGAGGTTTATGAAGGTATACAAAGCGGTGCCCTTAAGTGAAATCTCAACAAGCAATACATGCCAACCATGAGAGTGGAAGGAATGTGGGTCTGGTGAGTGAACACCCAGAAGGGAGTGTTGTCTCACGAGCATTTGGTGGTGTTGTTTTGGGATGTAAACTGGCAAGAAGATTGGAGCACTTAATGTGGCACTTACTTGATATGATGGACTTATGTTAACAAGGACATTTTTTAATTATTTATACTTTATGTGCATGTTTTTTGGTTTAGTGTTCACGACGCCACTGCGAAAGGTGTTTTTTTTTCACATTAGATATCTTTTGTTTTATATAAGGTGACAGCAGTGATTTGTATTATCATTATTTATTATGAATTTTTTATGATTCAACATTTTAAGAAGGTGATAGAATTATTTATTTAATTTTGGGCACACATGTAGGTTTAAATATTGAATTATTTGAAATACATCATTGCACAAAGGCCTAACCTCAGCCCAATAGAACAGCTTTGGGCTGAATTACAGTGGAGACTGCAAGCCAGGCCTCCTCCCCCCATATCAGTGCCTGACCTGACAAATGTGCTTTCGGAAGAATGGTCCAACCTTCCCATAGACACCCTCCTAAACCTTGTGGACGGCCTTCCCAGAAGAGTTGAGGCTGTTATAGCTGCAAAGGGCGGAGCCAACTCAATATTGGACCCTACGGACTAAGACTGGGGGGCCATTAAAGTTCAAGTGCGTTTAAAGGCAGGTGTCCCAATGCTTTTGGAAATATAATGTGTGTGTATATATATATATATATATATATAAATATATATATATAGGGACTTCAAAAAGTTTTATATATTATATATGTTAAAAAAGTGCGGAGACTTTTTGAAGAACCTACAGTGGGGATCGAAAGTTTGGGCACCCCAGCTAAAAATGTGTATTAATGTGCATAAAGAAGCCAAGGAAAGATGGAAAAATCTCCAAAAGGCATCAAATTACAGATTAGACATTCTTATAATATGTCAACAAAAGTTAGATTTTATTTCCATCATTTACACTTTCAAAATAACAGAAAACAAAAAAATGGCGTCTGCAAAAGTTTGGGCCCCCTGCAGAATGTATAGCATGCACTGCCCCCTTTGCAAAGCTGAGACCTGCCAGTGTCATGGATTGTTCTCAATCATCGTCTGGGAAGACCAGGTGATGTCAATCTCAAAGGTTTTAAATGCCCAGACTCATCTGACCTTGCCCCAACAATCAGCACCATGGGTTATTCTAAGCAGTTGTCTAGAAAACTGAAACTGAAAATAGTTGACGCTCACAAAGCTGGAGAAGGCTATAAGAAGATAGCAAAGCATTTTCAGATGTCAATATCCTCTGTTCGAAATGTAATTAAGAAATGGCAGTCATCAGGAACAGTGGAAGTTAAAGCAAGATCTGGAAGACCAAGAAAAATATCAGACAGAACAGCTCACAGGATTGTGAGAAAAACAATTCAAAACCCACGTTTGACGGCACGATCCCTCCAGAAAGATCTGGCAGACACTGGAGTTGTGGTCACTATTCCACTATAAAGAGATACTTGTACAAATATGGTCTTCATGGAAGAGTCATCAGAAGAAAACCTCTTCTACGTCCTCACCATAAAAATCATCGTTTGAACTTTGCAAATGAACATATAGACAAGCCTGATGTATTTTGGAAACAAGTTCTGTGGACCGATGAGGTTAAAATTGAACTTTTTGGCCGGAATGAGCAAAGGTACGTTTGGAGAAGAAGGGGCACAGAATTGAATGAAAAGAACCTCTGTCCAACTGTGAAGCATGGGGTTGGATCAATCATGCTTTGGGGTTGTCTTGCAGCCAGTGGCACAGGGAACATCTCACGAGTAGAAGGAAAAATGGATTCAATAAAATTTCAGCAAATTTTGGATGGTAACTTGATGCCATCTGTGAAAAAGCTGAAGTTAAAGAGAGGATGGCTTCTACAAATGGATAATGATCCTAAACACACCTGGAAATCCACGGGGGATTACATCAAGAGGCGTAAACGGAAGGTTTTGCCATGGCCTTCACAATCTCCTGACCTCAACATCATTGAAAATCTATGGATAGACCTTAAAAGAGCCGTGCGTGACAGACAGCCCAGAAATCTCAAAGAACTGGAAGACTTTTGTAAGGAAGAATGGGCAAAGATACCTCAAAGAAGAATTGAAAGACTCTTGGCTGGCTACAAAAAGCGTTTACAAGCTGTGATACTTGCCAAAGGGGGCAGTACAAGATATTAACTCTGCAGGGGGCCCAAACTTTTGCAGACGCCATTTTTTTGTTTTCTGTTGTTTTGAAAGTGTAAATGATGGAAATAAAATCTAACTTTTGTTGACATATTATAAGAATGTCTAATCTGTAATCTGATGCCTTTTGGAGATTTTTCCATCTTTCCTTGGCTTCTTTATGCACATTAATACACATTTGTAGCTGGGGTGCCCAAACTTTCCATCCCCACTGTATATATGCTTTATGGTTTTGTAATATCTTTTTGTTGTCAGTGTGGACAGCTAAACATACAATACAGCACATGAAGGATATCTGTGTTAACGCTACAAATACTATAGACATATGTGCTGAATGTCTGACAATTAACAAGACACGCTACTATCTCTGTTGCTTGAAAAGCTGTGCATGCGTCTTCCTCTAATCATATCACACATGAATACTTCTATCCTCTCCAAATTTTTATCTGTCCAAGCACTTGTGGTTGGGTGAGTAATGCAATCCTCTGGGATGGCGCTGGTGTTATTTTGGTGTCTGCACTGTATATGACCTTCCATCAGTATGTACACACTTACATGTCCATGCTGGTCCAGTTCATTGTTTGTGAGCTTGACTTTCTCAAAAGAAACCATTTGCTTCAGTAGCTGCTCCCCAGTGAATGGAGAATCAGGATGCACATATAATCTAAATGATGAAATAAAAAATAAACTGTTAATATTCATTATTTGCTTTTTAATAAAAAGTATTTATTTCAAATTTTAAGACTCATCAAAACCTTTTTACGTGCAGCAAGTAAACATGTTTCTGCAAAAACTGAAATAACAATTACCGGTAACATTTTATCTGAATTCACATTGTGTAGCACATGCAAACGTTTGGGTAACCCTTTTTCACAAATTAAATGTTATACATTTCTACCTGACAAATGTATTTATTCTTCCCTTGGAATAGTTTTCCATTCTTTCATGCAGCATGTTTTTTTTAGTTCAGGATTATTCTTAGTTTGTTTATTGCATTCTGTGTTTGACAGATACAGATAATCAGTAATTGATGATAAATAAATCCAGCAATTCAATAGTAATTGTTCTAAAATTTGCACACATAAAGTTTCAAGCTAAAACTTTGCTTCAGTACTCCCCCCTATCCTTAGCAGCATATACTCATGTTTCCTTTGCCCCACCCTTCTGTTTCAGGAGCTAACCGAAATATCTGGTACTTTCAGGTATGGAGGTGCAAGTGACTTAAAGTGGAGCTCCACCCAAAAAGGGAAGTTCCGCTTTAATGCTTTGTCCCCCCGCTCCCCATTAAGGATTGGCACCTTTGGGGAGCGGATACCTGAATTTGACAAGTACCCGCTCCCACTTCTGGTGCGATCCCTAAGGCGATCGGAAGCGGACGTTGTCCTCCCCCCTCCCTCCCCGTAGTCTTCTGGGACACGTGACAGGTCCCAGAAGACTACGGGGGCCATTCACAAAGCGCAGTGCTTCTCGCGCATGCGCAGTGGGCACCCGGCTGTGAAACGGCAAGCTGTCACAGCCGGGTGCCCAAACTAAGGATGCTGGTGCCGGAGAGAGAAGACGGCCGGTGAAGCCAGCGGTGGTGAGGACCCCACTGGACCGAGGGACAGGTAAGTGTCTGTATTTTAAAAGTCAGCAGCTACAGTTTTTGTTACTGTTGACTTTTATTTTTTTTTATTCAACTGGAACTCAGCTTTATGCTGGACATAGATGGGCAAACATTTGAACGAAAGTTCTTAGGGAGAGAATGTTCTAAGAAAGTTTGTTCAATTTTCTAAATATTAGTAGGGTCAAATCAACTTTCTTTTTCAACCACAATGACAAGGAAATTTGAAGGAACAGGATGGAAATGTTGTAGTGTATGTACAGTGTATGTGTTGTTTTGTTTGGTGAAGTTCATTCATTCCAAAGCCAAATGTTAAAAGCAAGTGAAATCTTTCGAATGACATTCAAATGTTCTGAGAATATTTGTACTACTTTTCTTTTCCTAAGAATTTTAATTCAAAATTCTATCTATGGCCAGCTTTAGCCATGTGGCAGTTCAGGGCCAATCAGGGATGCCACACAGGGCCACAGCCTTGTGTGAGCTACAACTCCAGTGACTTGTACCTCACACAGGGCCTTTGGTTTTCTCCCAGAGGCTGAACGGATCAGTGTGGAAGTGAAAAAAAAAGCAGAGCTCCACCCAAAAGGGGAAGTTCCGCTTTAGTGACTGCTCCCCCGCTCCCCATTAAGGATTGGCACCTTTGGGGAGCGGGTACCCAAATTTGACAGGTACCCACTGTGATTCCTTATGCAATTGGAAGCGGAAGTTGTCCTCCCTCCCCGTAGTCTTCTGACACACGTGACAAGTCCCAGAAGACTACGAGACCATTCAGAAAGCGCAGCACTACTCACGCATGTACAATGCCGGCACTGGGACCACTGGATGGATCGAGGGACAGGTGAGTGGCTGGTTTTTAAAAGTCAGCAGCTAGTTTTTGTAGCTGCTGAGTTTTATTTTTTTACAGTTTCACTGGAACTCCGCTTTAAGGTAAGTATATGCTGCTGTGAAGGGCTGCAGTATGCAAGGGAACATGTTGCTTTGTCTGCATGGTAAAAGCACAGGTTCACCTTCACCACTCCCCATCCATAGGATGTACTTGAATGTGCTTGGATGGGATGGGGGACAGCTTGGTCGTTGCTGAAGATCGCATAACATTCTTTTGGGTCAGTGATTCTGCACAAACTAAAAGTAATCGCTCCTCCCGCCACCTTTACCGGGCCATTCCATGTGATTGGGATGCCCAGTAAGGAATGCATCCGGTGGCAACCCTTTCCTGAAACACAGCGGGAGGAACAGATGTTGTTCTTCCCACTAAGTGATGTCAGAAACCAGAAGTGATGAGGATTTCCTCACTTCTGGCTTCTGTCTGTTGTTTACCGGCCATTGCTGGCTTAGTAAAGCTTCAGATCAAAAAGCTCCAAGTTTGATCCAAAGCTGGCAAGGACAAAGGAGGCATCTGGGGTCTAATACACCCCAGATGTCAGTAATGGGGATCTGTCGCTGCTTGTTGTCATCACAAGAGATTTTTACACACTTGTGATACCAATTAGAGATGAGCGAATCGAACTTGACGAAGTGGAATTCGTTTCGAAGATTAGGAAAAATTCGATTCGCGCCGAATCCGAAAATTAGCAAACTTCGGATGCACGAATCGAATTTTCCCAAAAATGGCGGCGACATGTGTGGCGACGGAGCGGGGATCTCTGGGAAGGCGCGCAGACAAGGCGCGCTGACCCATAATGCATTCATTCATGACATGTGATCGCATTAGCCAATCAGCAGCCAGCCAGCCAGCACTGTGTAATGGTGGAGCTATAAATCGCGGCCATCTTAGAATTCTCCATTAGCCTCCAGTCATTCAAGAGAGACAGACCTGTTTGTATTAGGGACAGAGTTAGGGCCACAGAGACTTTAGGGCCACAGAATCGTTACTCAGGGACACAGAATCGTTACTCAGGGACACAGAATCGTTACTCAGGGACAGACACAGAATTGTTACTCAGGGACAGACACAGAATCGTTACTCAGGGACAGACACAGAATCATTACTCAGGGACAGACACAGAATCGTTACTCAGGGACACAGAATTGTTACTCAGGGACACAGAATTGTTACTCAGGGACACAGAATCGTTACTGAGGGACACAGAATCGTTACTGAGGGACACAGAATTGTTACTCAGGGACACAGAATTGTTACTCAGGGACACAGAATTGTTACTCAGGGACACAGAATCGTTACTGAGGGACACAGAATCGTTACTGAGGGACACAGAATTGTTACTCAGGGACACAGAATCGTTACTGAGGGACACAGAATCGTTACTGAGGGACACAGAATTGTTACTCAGGGACACAGAATTGTTACTCAGGGACACAGAATCGTTACTGAGGGACACAGAATCGTTACTGAGGGACACAGAATTGTTACTCAGGGACACAGAATCGTTACTCAGGGACACAGAATCGTTACTGAGGGACACAAAATTGTTACTGAGGGACACAGAATCGTTACTGAGGGACACAGAATTGTTACTCAGGGACACAGAATTGTTACTGAGGGACACAGAATCGTTACTGAGGGACACAGAATTGTTACTCAGGGACACAGAATTGTTACTCAGGGACACAGAATCGTTACTCAGGGACACAGAATCGTTACTCAGGGACACAGAATCGATATTGAGGGACACAGAATCGTTACTGAGGGACACAGAATTGTTACTCAGGGACGCAGAATTGTTACTCAGGGACACAGAATTGTTACTCAGGGACACAGAATTGTTACTCAGTGACACAGAATTGTTACTCAGGGACACAGAATTGTTACTCAGGGACACAGAATCGTTACTGAGGGACACAGAATCGTTACTCAGGGACACAGAATCGTTACTCAGGGACACAGAATCGTTACTGAGGGACACAGAATCGTTACTCAGGGACACAGAATCGTTACTCAGGGACACAGAATCGTTACTGAGGGACACAGAATCGTTACTCAGGGACACAGAATCGTTACTCAGGGACACAGAATCGTTACTGAGGGACACAGAATCGTTACTCAGGGACACAGAATCGTTACTGAGGGACACAGAATCGTTACTCAGGGACACAGAATCGTTACTCAGGGACACAGAATCGTTACTGAGGGACACAGAATCGTTACTGAGGGACACAGAATCGTTACTGAGGGACACAGAATCGTTACTGAGGGACACAGAATTGTTACTCAGGGGCACAGAATTGTTACTCAGGGACACAGAATCGTTACTTTCTGCTTCACAACCACTATTGTACGTTCAAAGAGTTAAATCCTGTTTTATGTTTGGGGTGCTTATTGAATTAAAGAGTATGTCAGACAACATGCAGAGGAGTGGCAGAGGAGGCAATGTTTCAGGAGCGAGCAGACGTGGCAGCAGAGGAAGGGGTCGAGGCAGCACTAGTCGCAGCCAGAGGCCAGTGCTCCCGGTGTCATCCAGCGGTCGTGTCTCCACCGACAACCCTGCCGTCATCGATTGGTTGGCTCGGTCGTCTTCCTCTTCCCAGGTCACCTCTGACACCTACAGCCAACGGTCGGTGGGTACGTCAGACACAACCGTTAGTTGGCATGGCCCGGGACCAAGCCCACTGAAATCACGTGTCCTCTACCTGCCCCTGTCCTTTGGTGTTCCCTCACCAAGCGAAGTATCGCATGCTGTGGGCTCAGCCCCACTGTACAGTGAGGAAGAGCTAACAGAGGGCGGTCAGGAACGGGGGGAGACATCCGCCTCTTCAGCAGCCAGGCGAAGAAGTAGTGGCGAGGAGAGTGGCTCAGTAGCCGGTCTAGAGACAGGTCTGATGAGGCTGATCGCACTTGGCAGCCTCGTCGTCATCAGGCTATTGCTTCCGCATCATCAGGAGAAGAGGGTGCCAGCTTGCCAGCGAGCAAAACAGTCGGTGGGTTGCCCAGGAGGCAGCAGGGTCGCAGCAGTGTCAGTGGAGGCAAATGGCCACGGAGTAGAGCACCAGCTCCACTGCAGCCTACCACCACGGCCAGTAGTGGTGCCGGTGTGCACGGAGGAAGTAGCAGTCAGCCAGTGAGGAGTATCGGGGGCAAAGTTTCCTACTCGGTGGTGTGGCAATTTTTCGTCAAGCCGCCCGAGGAAGTAAACGTAGCCGTATGTCGACTATGTGGCCAGAAAGTCAAGCGTGGCCAGGGGGCCCATGTTGGGACTACAGCATTGCGGCAGCATATGCAGCGTCGCCATTTGGTGGCCTGGGAAAACCGTGATAAAGATACGGCGGTTCTGCCTGCCCCAGCCCCTGCTCCATCACCCGCTCCGTTACTTGCTCCGTCACCCGACGTCAATCGCCCTCTATCAGCCAGTCAAGGCTCCAACACCTCTGCTGAGGGGAGTTGTCGCTCGTTGGCATCTTCCGCTCGTTCAGATGCTCCTTCTCCTGCTACTCCTCTTCACGGATTCCGTCAGCAGTCTTTCTTGGAATCCGTTTCCAAGAGACAACAGTTTGCGAGCACGCACCCGACGGTGCAGAAGCTGAACGTCCTCCTGTCCAAGTTGCTGGTGCTGCAGTCCCTCCCTTTCCAAGTGGTGGACTCAGCACCTTTCAGAGAAATGATGGCTTGTGCCGCGCCGCGGTGGAGAGTGCCAAGCCGTCATTTCTTCGCCAAAAAGGCAGTGCCAGCCCTGCATTCACATGTAGAAGAGATGGTGGGCCAGTCTTTGAGCATGTCGGTCTCTGCCAAAGTGCACGGCAGCGCCGACGTGTGGAGCTGTAACTACGGTCAGGGACAGTACATGTCATTTACGGCCCACTGGGTGAACGTGGTGCCGGCACAGCCGCACCAGCAACTTGGACAGGTCACGCCGCTTTTGCCTCCACGTTTGCACGTCCTTGGTCCGGCAAAGATGTCCGCCTCTACCACCTCTTCTTCCGCCGTGTCCTCAGCCGCCACCCCCGTGCCAAGTCCCATTACCCGACCGGCATATCACATGTGCAGGGCGCAACGGTGTCACGCTGTGCTGCACCTGGTATGCCTTGGCGAACGTAGTCACACAGGGGAGGAACTTCTGAGTGTAATGAACAGAGAAATCGACAGATGGCTGTCTCCGCGCAAACTGAAAATCGGAACCATGTTGACCGACAACGGAAAGAACATGGTGTCTGCTCTGCGTCAAGGAAGGTTGTGCCATGCGCCATACATGGCTCACGTGTTCAATCTGGTTGTCAAGCGGTTCCTAAAATCCACCATCCCACTGCAAGACATCCTTAAAATGTCACGTAAACTTTGCATGCATTTCAGCCATTCCTACACCGCAAAGCACACCCTCATTGAGCTGCAGCGGCAGAACGGAATTCCACAGCATCGCCTGATCTGCGACGTTGCAACAAGGTGGAATTCAACCCTACATATGTTAGACCGCCTTTACGAACAGCGAAAGGCCATCACCGATTTCCTGATGTTAAAAGCGGATAAAGGTACTCCCCTGTGTAACTTCGATGTCAGTCATTGGCAGCTCATGCGTGACACCTGCGCTTGCTCAGGCCCTTTGAGGAGGCCACGCTATTTGTGAGTCGGCAGGACTATGGGATGAACGACGTCATTCCTCTGTTGCACGTCCTGGAACAAATGCTGTTAACAATGGCTGGTCAGGGTGCGGTAGACGTGGCGCACAGATCTCAACGCCACATGACCCCTGTGGGGGCAGGACAGGAAGAAGAGGAGGAGGTAGAGGAGGACATTTGTGCTCAGGAATTATTGAGTGAAATGGGTGGTTTTTCCACTCAGCGGACAGGAGTGGAGGAGCAGGAGCATCTGGTAGAGGAGGAGGAGGAGGAGACAGAGGACCCAGACGCACCGTGGCAGTATGCTGTGGAGATGGAGGCAGGGAGTCCCTCGCATTCCTTGGCACAAATGGCCCATAGCATGCTCGTTTGCTTGCGTAGCAACAGCCGAATAATAACCATCAGACAGAGGGATGACTTTTGGCTGTCCACCTTGTTGGACCCTCGCTACCGTTCAAAAATGGTGGCCTTTTTCACACCTGCTGAGAGGGAGGCCAAAATAAAGTACTATAAAAACCACCTATGTAGTCAGTTGGTCTCTGCCTTTGTGCGCCAACGTCCATCCTCAGACACTGTGGGCCCTGTGCGCTCGCGTTCCGCTGCCATGGCAGCAGGGGAGGGGTGGGGTGGTAGGAGCAGTGGTAGCTCCACCAGCAGCGGCTGCCTCAGTCTGCAGTCGATGATGAGTAGCTTTCTTCACCAGCGCAGTGAGGAAATTACTAACCAGCCGCAGCAGCAGCAGCAGCATCAGGTGGACCTGGAGCAGGAGCTCAAACAACAGGCTTGGGCCTACTTGGACAGCACCCTGCCAACCGAGGTAGACAATCCCCTTGACTACTGGGCAACGAAACTTGACCTTTGGCCCCAACTAGCTGAATTTGCCCTTGAAAGGCTGTCATGCCCGGCCAGTAGCGTGGCATCGGAGCGCGTGTTTAGTGCGGCAGGAGGTATTGTAACTCCGCGGAGGACACGACAGTCCACCCAAAGTGTGGAGAGACTCACGTTTGTGAAAATGAATCAGGCGTGGATTAGTCTGGATTTCAAACCACCAGTTCCTGACACAACTGACTAAATCCGCCATGAATCATGCCCCAAACATGTTATTATTTTTAACATAGGCCTCTGTATGGCCTTCAATTTAAGCTGCTTACGCTTCGCCACTCTGCCATGGGCCCCTGTACCGCCTCCTCTTGCTGCTGCCAGGTCCAGAGTGTGTCATGGGTCCCTGTACGGCCTCCCATTGCTGCTGACTTCATCGCCAGACTCTGCCATGTGCCACTTTCAGGTCTCCTTACACTGTTGGTGGGTTCCATTTTGTGATAGGGTGCTGTATGGCCTTCCATTGCTGCTGCCTCCACCGCCACCCTGCGCCATGTGCCTCTGTCGTCTGCTCACGCTGCTGACGGCTTCCGCTTTTTAACCTAGGCCTGTGTATGGCTTCCGAATACTGCTGCATCCACCGCCCACCCACTGCTGCTGCCAGGCCCGTAATCTGCCATAGGCCCCTATATACCGCCTCCTCATGCTGCTGCCAGGTCCAGAGTCTCTCATGGGTCCCTGTACGGCCTCCCATTGCTGCTGTCTCCATCGCCACACTCTGCCATGTGCCACTTTCAGGTCTCCTCACACACTGCTGGTGTGTAGAATTTTTTGACATAGGGTGCTGGCAGATTACGGGCCTCCCATAGCTGCTGCCAGGCCCCTAATCTGCCATAGGCCCCTATATACCGCCTCCTCATGCTGCTGCCAGGTCCAGAGTCTCTCATGGGTCCCTGTACGGCCTCCCATTGCTGCTGTCTCCATCGCCACACTCTGCCATGTGCCACTTTCAGGTCTCCTCACACACTGCTGGTGTGTAGAATTTTTTGACATAGGGTGCTGGCAGATTACGGGCCTCCTATAGCTGCTGCCAGGCCCCTAATCTGCCATGGGCCCCTATACCGCCTCCTCATGCTGCTGCCAAGTCCAGAGTCTCTCATGGGTCCCTGTACGGCCTCCCATTGCTGCTGTCTCCATCGCCACACTCTGCCATGTGCCACTTTCAGGTCTCCTCACACTGCTGGTGGGTTCCATTTTGTCATAGGGTGCTGTATGGCCTCCCATTGCTGCTGCCTCCACCGCCACACTGTGGCTCCACACTCTGGTTTTGGCCCCGTGACTGCCCAAATGAGTGAAGTGTGCGGTGATTCTAAGATCGACGGCACTCATCTGCATGTCATACTGACTGACAGTATTATTTCTCTTCCCCAGCAGACTCCAAGGGCATTTAAATTAAAGGTACAGTGTTCTGCACTAATATAAAGGCTCTCTGAAGCCTAGAAACACCCTTTTTATAAGTTAAATTCGCAGCGAATATATTCGCCTCGAATCGAATTTATTCCGCGAATTCGGCGAATCAGCCGAATTGAATTTTTGAATAATTCGCTCATCTCTAATACCAATACAAGTGATGACAAAAATTAAATAAACAGTGTTAAAAGAAAAAAAAATCCAAATAAATAATTTTAAAGTGACCCCCTTCCCACCATGCTTGCGCACAATGGGGAATGCACTTGTCAGTCCCACACACATATGTAAATGGCGATCTGTACACACGTGAGGTATTGCCATGAACATTAGAGTGAGAGCAATGATTCCAGCACAAGACCTCCTATGTAACCCGAAACTGGTAACCTGTAAAGGGTTTTAAAACATTGCCTATGGAGATTTGTAAGTACCGAAGTTTGGTGTGATTCCACGAGACGTGACATATTAGGTGTCTACTTACTTGGGGTAATATCATCTTTATTATTTTACTCAAAAATTAGGTATTATATTGTGTTTTTGGGCATTAGAATTTATTCAAATGTATTTTTTTTAAATTGTGTTTGAAAAACTGCTGCTGTGACATAAAAAAAAACCTCACCATAGGGCCTCTGCTTGAAAAAGATACAGTATACTGTTGAGGGGGGGGGGTCTACTGTTGCTGGCTGCTGGAGGTCTTTTGTTGCTGAAAGGCATCTATTTTGTGGCTGTTGACTGTTGCTGGAGAGATCTATTGTTGCTGGCAGGGGATCTGTTGTTGCTAGGGGTCAATTGTTGCTGGAAGAGATCTACTGTTGCGTTAGGGGTCTGTTGTTGGTGGCTGCTGGAGAGTCTATAGATGCTGGCTGCTGGGAAGTCTGTTGTTGCTGTCGGGGGTCTATTGTTGCCAGGGTCCATTGTTGCTGAGGGGTGGAATCTATTGTTTCTGGGTGAATCTATTATTGCTGTGGGCAGGTTTATTGCTGCTGGCTGAAGGGGGATCTATTTTACTGCTTTTCTTGTTATCATTAACACATTCCATACAAATCACCACAAAATGATACCCGGGTCTGTGTTCTCTAAAAGGGGCGGTACTGGGAGGTGGGTAGAGGGTGAAACCAAGGGACAATGCCAGGAAGAGGGTAGGGAGCAGAGACAAGAAGTGACTGAGAAGGGGGGAGTTCCTGCACCTATTCCCTGGAGTGACAAGTAGGGAGGTATTTGCCTGTCATCTGTAGTGCTTTTTATTGTCTGATGGTGCAAGTGTGTTATTGGTTCCTTTTTGTAAACTCGTTGAGAAGAAAGGATGAGTTTGGTTGCATGGGCATCTTCTGATATTGGATTGATGCAGGATTGGGCCTTTGATGGGCAACATAACTTTTTACCTTTCAACGATTATACTAACATTTTCTTACATTATATGACATACAATAAACAAAAATTGTTGTATAAAAATATAACGCTTAATTAACCGCTTCCTGTCCGCCTATAGGAGTAATACTGCTACAGGAAGGAACGGGTGCGCAAAATCGTATATATATGTGATTTTGCATTTTCTGCGATTTGTGGCCTCGGCTGTAAATCACTGGGTCCCAGCCGGTGATTACTCGGCGGCACCAGGTGATCGAGGAGCATTACAATACAGATCTCTCCTCTGTCAGCTCCTGCACACTGCTTTGCATGGCTCTGCATAGAAGAGCCATGCAAAGCATTGTGCTTGCAGTGAAGCACACACACAGCACACAGTAAAACAACACACAGTAAACCTTTGATCGCCCCTCATGTTAAACCCTTCCTGCCCAGTGCCATTAGTACAGTGTCAGTGCCTTTTATTAATAATGGTCACTGTATTGGTGTCACTGGGGATATCTGTGACATCAAGTCAGTTCCCCCCCCAGTGTCAGAATGCCTGCCGCAGTCCCACAATAAGTCGCTGTAAAAATAAAAAATGAAAAAAATCCCACTATAAATACCGCCATTTGTAAACGCTATAACTTTCATGTAAACCAATTAATTTACACGTATTTGGATTTTTTTTCTTTAGCAAAGACATGTAGCAGAATACATTTTGGCCTAAATTGATCACGAAATTTGATTTTTTAATTTTTTTTACTGGACATGTTTAATAGCAAAACATCAAAAATATTGTTTTCTTCTCGAATTTGAAATTGAAATCGGTCTTTTTTTTATAGCGCAAAAAATAAACACCGCACAAGTGATCAAATACCACCAAAAGAAAGCTCTATTCGTGGGAAAAAAAGAACGTAAGTTTCATTTGGGTGCTGTGTTGAATGACCGCGCAATTGTCAATTATTTTGACAATTGGCTGGCTTATTGGATTGGGTGGCTGGGGGAGTAAGTGAGCTGTGCATAACACCACAAAAAAGTGCGAGAGGGAGTGAAGTTTCCCTAAAATCAATACAGAAATAATACAAATCGTTTTTGCACAGTAAAGAAATCCCTTAGTCCATGTAAAAAAATATCAAAGATTTACTGCAGAAAGGTTTTGCTATTAAATTAAACTGCTGCATGGACCATACAAGCAAAATCCTCTCTTGTATTAAAAGAGGTATAGACTCCAGAGAGAGAGATACAGTCAGGTCCATAAATATTGGGACATGGACACAATTCTAACATTTTTGGCTCTATACACCACAATGGATTTGAAATGAAACAAACAAGATGTGCTTTAACTGCAGACTGTCAGCTTTAATTTGAGGGTATTTACATCCAAATCAGGTGAACGGTGTAGGAATTACAACAGTTTGCATATGTGCCTCCCACTTGTTAAGGGACCAAAAGTAATGGGACAGAATAATAATCATAAATCAAACTTTCACTTTTTAATACTTGGTTGCAAATCCTTTGCAGTCAATGACAGCCTGAAGTGTGGAACGCATAGACATCCCCAGACGCTGGGTTTCATCCCTGGTGATGCTCTGCCAGGCCTTTACTACAACTGTCTTCAGTTCCTGCTTGTTCTTGGGGCATTTTCCCTTCAGTTTTGTCTTCAGCAAGTGAAATGCTCCATCGGATTCAGGTCAGGTGATTGGCCATTGCAGAACATTCCACTTCTTTGGTGTCTTTTGCAGTCTGCTTTGGGTCATTGTCCATCTGCACTGTGAAGCGTCCAATGAGTTGTGAAGCATTTGGCTGAATATGAGCCGATAATATTCCCGAAACACTTCACAATTCATCCGGCTGCTTCTGTCAGCCGTCACATCATCAATAAATACAAGAGAAGCAGTTCCATTGGCAGCCATACATGCCCACGCCATGACACTACCACCACCATGATCACTGATGAGGTGGTATGCTGAGGACCATGAGCAGTTCCTTCTCCATACTCTTCTCTTCCCATCACTCTGGTACAAGTTGATGTCGGTCTCATCTGTCCATAGGATGTTGTTCCAGAACTGTGAAGGCTTTTTTACATGTCGTTTGGCAAACTCTAATCTGGCCTTCCTGTGTTTGAGGCTCACCAATGGTTTCCATCTTGTGGTGAACCCTCTGTATTCACTCTGGTGAAGTCTTCTCCTGATTGGTGACTTTGACACACATACACCTACCTCCTGGAGAGTGTTCTTGATCTGGCCAACTGTTGTGAAGGGTGTTTTCTTCACCAGGGAAAGAATTCTTCGCTCATCCACCACAGTTGTTTTCCGTGGTCTTCCGGGTCTTTTGGTGTTGCTGAGCTCACCGGTGCGTTCCTTCTTTTTAAGAATGTTCCAAACAGTTGTTTTGGCCACGCCTAATGTTTTTGCTATCTCTCTAATGGGTTTGTTTTGTTTTTTCAGCCTAATGATGGCTTCACTGATAGTGACAGCTCTTTGGATCTCATCTTGAGAGTTGACAGCAACAGATTCCAAATGCAAATAGCACACTTGAAATGAACTCTGGACCTTTTATCTGCTCATTGTAATTGGGGTAATGAGGGAATAACACACACCTGGCCATGGAACAGCTGAGAAGCCAATTGTCCCATTACTTTTGGTCCCTTAACAAGTGGGAGGCACATATGCAAACTGTTGTAATTCCTACACCGTTCACCTGATTTGGATGTAAATACCCTCAAATTAAAGCTGACAGTCTGCAGTTAAAGCTCATCTTGTTTGTTTCATTTCAAATCCATTGTGGTGTATAGAGCCAAAAATGTTAGAATTGTGTCCATGTCCCAATATTTATGGACCTGACTGTATCATATTACCCCCTCCCCCCCGGTACAAATCATTAGTAAGACCTCATCTGGAATATGCAGTTCAGTTTTGGGCACCAATTCACAAAAAGAACATTGGGGAACTGGAGAAAGTACAGAGAAGGGCAACCAAACTGATACGAGGCATGGAGGAGATCAGCTATATGAGGAGAGATTAGAGGAACTGAATGTATTCTCTACTGAGAAGGAGATTAAGAGGGATATGATCTCCATGTATAATACATAAGGGGGGATATGATCTCCATGTATAATACATAAGGGGGGATATGATCACCATGTATAATACATAAGGGGGGATATGATCTCCATGTATAATACATAAGGGGGGGATATGATCTCCATGTATAATACATAAGGGGGGGATATGATCTCCATGTATAATACATAAGGGGGGATATGATCTCCATGTATAATACATAAGGGGGGGATATGATCTCCATGTATAATACATAAGGGGGATATGATCACCATGTATAATACATAAGGGGGGATATGATCTCCATGTATAATACATAAGGGGGGGATATGATCTCCATGTATAATACATAAGGGGGGGATATGATCTCCATGTATAATACATAAGGGGGGATATGATCTCCATGTATAATACATAAGGGGGGATATGATCTCCATGTATAATACATAAGGGGGATATGATCTCCATGTATAATACATAAGGGGGGATATGATCTCCATGTATAATACATAAGGGGGGGGGATATGATCTCCATGTATAATACATAAGGGGGATATGATCTCCGTGTATAATACATAAGGGGGGATATGATCTCCATGTATAATACATAAGGGGGGATATGATCTCCATGTATAATACATAAGGGGGGGATATGATCTCCATGTATAATACATAAGGGGGGATATGATCTATATGTATAATACATAAGGGGGGATATGATCTCCATGTATAATACATGAGGGGGATATGATCTCCATGTATAATACATAAGGGGGGATATGATCTCCATGTATAATACATAAGGGGGGGATATGATCTATATGTATAATACATAAGGGGGATATGATCTCCATGTATAATACATAAGGGGGGATATGATCTCCATGTATAATACATAAGGGGGGGATATGATCTCCATGTATAATACATAAGGGGGATATGATCTCCATGTATAATACATAAGGGGGGATATGATCTCCATGTATAATACATAAGGGGGGGGATATGATCTCCATGTATAATACATAAGGGGGATATGATCTCCATGTATAATACATAAGGGGGATATGATCTCCATGTATAATACATAAGGGGGGATATGATCTCCATGTATAATACATAAGGGGGGGATATGATCACCATGTATAATACATAAGGGGGGGATATGATCTCCATGTATAATACATAAGGGGGGGATATGATCTCCATGTATAATACATAAGGGGGGGATATGATCTCCATGTATAATACATAATGGGGGATATGATCTCCATGTATAATACATAAGGGGGGATATGATCTCCATGTATAATACATAAGGGGGGGATATGATCTCCATGTATAATACATAAGGGGGGATATGATCTATATGTATAATACATAAGGGGGGATATGATCTCCATGTATAATACATAAGGGGGGATATGATCTCCATGTATAATACATAAGGGGGGGATATGATCTATATGTATAATACATAAGGGGGATATGATCTCCATGTATAATACATAAGGGGGGATATGATCTCCATGTATAATACATAAGGGGGGGATATGATCTCCATGTATAATACATAAGGGGGATATGATCTCCATGTATAATACATAAGGGGGGATATGATCTCCATGTATAATACATAAGGGGGATATGATCTCCATGTATAATACATAAGGGGGGGATACGATCTCCATGTATAATACATAAGGGGGGATATGATCTCCATGTATAATACATAAGGGGGGGATATGATCTATATGTATAATACATAAGGGGGATATGATCTCCATGTATAATACATAAGGGGGGATATGATCTCCATGTATAATACATAAGGGGGGGATATGATCTCCATGTATAATACATAAGGGGGATATGATCTCCATGTATAATACATAAGGGGGGATATGATCTCCATGTATAATACATAAGGGGGATATGATCTCCATGTATAATACATAAGGGGGGATATGATCTCCATGTATAATACATAAGGGGGGATACGATCTCCATGTATAATACATAAGGGGGGATATGATCTCCATGTATAATACATAAGGGGGGATATGATCTCCATGTGTAATACATAAGGGGGATATGATCTCCATGTATAATACATAAGGGGGGATATGATCTCCATGTACAATACATCAGTGGTTCATATAGTGAACTCGGTGTAGAGCTATTCACCCTGAGCTCATCACAGAGGACAAGGGGGCGCTCTTTATGTCTGGAGGAAAAGAGATTTAATCTCCAAATATGGAAAGATTTCTTCACAGTAAGAGCTGTGAAAATGTGGAATAGACTCCCTCCAGAGTTGCTTGTGGCCAGCTCAGTGGATTGCTGTAGGAAAGTCCTGGATCCTTTCTTGGATACACAGAATATAACTGGATACTAACATTTATAGGTAAAGTTGATCCCCTGGGGGGATCAGGGAGGGTTTTTTTCCCTGCAGGAGCACATTGGATCGTGCTTTGCTGGGTTTTTTTGCCTTCCTCTGGATCAACTGTGGGTGTCGGATTATAACTTTTTTTTTTTTAATGGTTGAACTGGATGGACTTTTGCCTTTTTTCAGCCAGACTAACTATGTAACTATATATAATTATTTTTGATTAAAGATTTCACATTTGAAATTTGACTTTACAGTGGATAAAATAATTTGGGTGTTATTTATCTTGTTAATCTATATTCGTTAGGTGTACACATCTTCTCTGTGTTAATATTCTTCAGCTGATATATTAGTATTGTGGAATCAACGTATTTTACAGAACAAACGTTTTCAACATAAGCCATAAAAGCATGTACAGGATTCACTGGAAGTGCTTTTACATCATTATTTCCATGAAATGTCTGCTGTTTATGTTAAAGTAAATCTTCATCATATTTTATTGCACAATTTTGCTATTTTGATAGCATTATTCCAATACTCTTGGGCTTAATCTGTGTAATATATCTTTTCTAAAACCTGAAATGGTTTTAAAGACAATTTTATCTGCATTCATTTAGGATTATAATAATGGCCGTTTTTAACCTTCTTTGGTTACATTGTAGCAGCAATAGCCACAGACTGGTAAATCGAATCTGAAACAGGCTATTCGACATACATACTTAACGCATCACTAAGGGAAAAACTTTTTTTTTTTTTTTACTTTTGGAGATGAATTAGAACACCTTTCAGTTTTTACCCTAGGTGCACACCTAAGCATTTTCTGCAGCGTTTTGTGTTTTGCAGAAACGCAGTACAGTCCATATAACATGATTTCCTTTGGGACATGTTCACATCTGCATGCATACACTCAGTGCATTTTTTGGAGAGGGTCAGGGACTTTTTAGAGCGCAAAAAGTTGCATTTTTGGTTCCATAGCCTTTAATGGAAACACTGCAGAGAAGCATGTATTGCATTTTTGCTGCGCTTTTGCTGCATTTTTGCCACGTTTTGTGTTTTAAATCTACCTAGCAACAAGAAAAAATAAAAAAAAGCATAAAAAAGTGGCAAAAATTCGTCAACAATGCAGGTGCAAAAGCGCAAAATGCAATGCAGAAATGGCTCAAACACAACCTGCATAGGTGTGAACCTAGGCTTAGTTTATTTCCCCCCATTAGGTAGATTCACCCTCTTTATTTGTCTTGTCTATCATTGTCATTGAAAGTGAAAGTAAAAGAAAAACCCACATTTTGGGTTGACACCGGAAGACTAATAGAGGTGAAATATCCCAATGGGGACACTAGTATTAGTGACCCTGGAGACACCCCAGGATTCCCTCACTTTGGAGAGATTTCCTCTCACTTCCTGTATTGAATATGCAACAGGAAGTGAATGGAAATCTCTCCAATGGGACACAGATGGCAAAAAAACCCCAAAAAACTGACAGGCGTTATAAAATACCCTTACTCTGCCTTTAGAACCACTTTAAGCTGTTTAAACAATGCCTTTTTTTCAGCAAAGGCAAATAATATTGTCTTGGAATACATATGAAAGAATGTACACAGTTCTACCTGCTGGCTGAAAGTGAGAAAACAAATATTGAACTAACTATAAAGAAAACATAAAATTGATATTTATTAGTCATGGTCACAGTAAATCAAAAACATATTACAAAACCATTACCATTAACATTTCCTTTAAAGCACTGAAGCCAAAAGGTGAGCATAGCAGCCAGACAATAAGCATTTTTAAAAAAGAAGACAGCAATGGCAGCTTCCATGTTTATTTTCAAACAGTTTACCTTTATAACTGTGCCGTCAGGCAGAGTGATCTCCGCTGGACCGTACAAGTAAAGTTACAGCTCCTTTGGGAAAAGAGACCGTGGTCCAGGAGCATGTGATCAGGTAAGTAACCTTTGCGGGGGGAGGGGGGTATCACTGCTACTGACTACCAGTGCAGGAGGCAGGGGGGTAGAAAACACAGAAACTGACCACCAATGGGAGGAATTTTAAAGTGAGCTGCCACTGACCATCTTAGGAGAGAGGCTAGCACTGCAACTGAGCACCAGTGCAGGAGTAGGGGTGGGGGTGGGCCTAACAGCAGTACCACTGACCATTAATGTGGTGGGGGGTTAGTAGTACTGCCACTGACAGAAATGCTTGGGATTATTATTGTTGTCTCTGACATCAGCATGGGAATCATTATTGCAGTCTCTGACATAACTGATGGCGGGGGGTTAGTAATCCAGCTACTAATACCAATGCAGGAGAATATTATTGTGGCCACTGACACCAATGCTGGGGCTACTACTGCTGCCATTGATCCCAATGATGGGGCTTATCTTTTTCCTACTTTCTTTTTACTTGGCATTGTGGTACACTTCAAAAAATGCAGGAGGACTAACATTTTTGGGCACTTATGTGGGCCTCTTGGAATTGTTGGGGGGCTGTACTTGAGGACCTTAATAATTTCCATTTTTATAATCACTGGTTAGGGACAAGAGATTCTTGCCACGTTAGGTCCTAATCTCCTCTTTGTGTTCACCTTGGATATAGCCAGTAATGTTGGCCACGTAACAATGAAGTATAAATGCTAAAGCACCCATTTTGTACTGAATAATATCATAATATCAAATTTGTGTGGATGCAGATAGATTAAGGTTAGCTGTAGCTGTTATGGAGATAAACGTCCTTCTCCATTCATTCATCTATTTTACACTACAGAGGATGCAGCGGAAACTGTAAAGAGCTTGAATGCAGACCTTTCACCTGGAGTCTTAGAAAGATCATTCAACCCACCAGCATTTTAACAACTAAAATACCCTTAGTCATTTTTTTAGTCCCCCTTAGCTGACTTTTATAAAGAAAGAATGCATTAGAAGATGTGCCAGACCTTTAGTAAATCACTATTTATTTATATTTTTATATTTTATGGAATAACCATTCGTCAAATATTTCCCTAAGTAGTCCTTGCCATTGCTGTATTTGGCTGTGTCTTTCAGATCTTGGGACACTGTCACAGATAGAATGATTACTGGGTTTCTTGTTTTTATATATTTAAATAGGAAATATTTCTTACAATTTTTTTGTAAGAAAGACTCAGTAAGAAAGAGAGGGATTACAGGAAAATGATACTTGCACATCAAAACGAGCAAAGTATTCCATAACTGCACTGTATATATTTCAAATAACAGGACAGAGTGAAAATACAATAAATATTTCCTTAACCTCTTACAGCTTCCCGTACACACACACATTATATATATACACAGTGCTCAGCATAAATGAGTACACCCCGTTTAAATAGTAAGTTCTTAATCAATATCTCAGAGAACACAAGAACAATTTCCAAAATTTTGACTTAATCATTATCCAACAGTTTTATGACTATCATCTCAAGCTTGACTCCCTCTGTGATGTGAGTGTCTTCCCCCCCCCCCCCCCCCCCTTTGCTTTTGCTGTGTCTTATCTCTAGCCTCCTTTTTTTTCATCTCCTCTAACATTCTGCTAAAACTTTGGGATTTGTATAGTACTGCTTGGACCTTGAAGAAGGGGACACTCCCCAAAAGCTTGTCCTCAAAATTGTATGTTAGTGCAAATAAAAAAAAGTATCATGGACAGTACTCAAAATTTTGACAAAATTGAGTTTTATAGAACATTTGTTTAGCTCATTACATGAAAGTAAGGCAAATAATATAACTTAGATTAGAAAATCTTCAGTTTTACTCAAATTAGTTGATGCAAAAATGAATCCACCCCACAACAAAAACTACTACATCTGGTATTTTCTATGACCTCCATGATTTGTAAGGACAGCACCAAGTCTTCTAGAATCAACAAGTTGGTGACATATTGCAACATCGATCTTTTTCCATTCTTCAAGAATGACCTCTGTTAGAGCCTGGATCAGGGGCGGACTGACCATTGGAGACTAGGGCACTGCCCGAGGGCCCGGGGTCAGTAGAGGTCCCCATGAGATGCCCCTGGTAAATTTTTCATAGGCTTTTTTGAGTTTGGGCAAGGACACAGGGGCCCCATGTTCCCCTATTGCCCGGGGGCCCCATGAGTTGTCAGTCCGCCCCTGGCCTGGATGCTGGATGGAGAGTGATGCTCAACTTGTCTCTTCAGAATCCCTCACAGGTGTTCAATTGGGTTCAGATCAGGAAACATACTTGGCCACTGAATCACTTTCACCCTCTTCTTCTTTAGAAATGCAACAGTGGCCTTAGATGTCTGTTTTTGGATCGTTCTCATGTTGGAAAACTGCACGACGACCGAGGGCATGGAGTGATGGTAACATCTTCTCTTTTAATATAGAGCAGTACATCTGTGAATTCATGATATCATCACTGAAAGCTCCCCAACACCAGCAGCACTCATGCAGCCCCACAGAAGGGCGCTGCCACCACCATGTTTCACTGTAGGCACCATGCATTTTTCTTTGTACTCCTCCCCTTTGTGACGCCATACAGTTTTGAAGCCATCAGTTCCAGAAACATTTATCTTGGTCTCATCACTCCAGAGTACAGAGTCCCAGCAGTCTTCTTTTTAAGATGGACCCTGGTATGTTCTAGGTGGGCTTTTTTGTGCATGGAGTTTAGGAGAGGCTTCCTTCATGGACGACCCCCATGCATGCCATTCCTCTGCAGTATACGCCGTATTGTGTCACGGGAAACAATCACCCCAGTTTGGCTTTCTACTTCTTTAACTAACTGCTTTGAACTTTCTTCAGTCCTTCTCATCAGAAGAGGCTCTTCTCAAGGTGTTAACTTCTGTGAACACCCTGGACGCCTCTGTGAGATGGTTGTAGTTCCATATTTGTAAAATTTTTGTATCACTTTTGCTACAATATTCTGACTGATAAGTAAAGCTTTGCTGGTCTTTTAGCCTTCACCTTTCTTGTTTAAATAAATTATTTTCTTTTGTGGTGCCATTGCAGACAGCATGAAATGGGAAGCGGTTTTCTAATATAACTAACGCCCTTTTATAGTCAATCGACTGTCTGCTGGACACCTGTTTAATGAATAATTAGACTCACCTGTAGTTGAATTATTGTTAATTAGGATTTTGTTGTCTAAAATTTATCTTTGCTCCTAAGACTTTCATTGGGGTGTACTCATTCTTGCAACATGGTCTTGAATGAATTTGTTAAGAAAAATTCTTGTTTGTGTGTGCAAATTAACAAATCTTGTTTACAATCAATGGCCCGCATTTGTGGGAGTATTTTGTAATGTCCCATAGAAAATGTTGATTCTGAAAGGAAAGTTAAGGTTGTCTGACAAATATGTTGGGGTGTACTCATTTATGATGAGCACTCTGTATATATCAGCTGTCAATCACAGCCAGTCAGTCAATCAATCAGGAGAGAAGGGGCAGTTCCAAGCAATGGCTCTGTGTGTGAATGGACACACATAGCAGCGGGTGCTCCCATTGCAAGCTGCTTGCTGTGGGGGCACCTGACAGAAGGGAGGGGCCAGGAGATCCAGCGGAGGACCCGAGAAGATGAGGATCCAGGCTGCTCTGTGCAAAACCACTGCACACAGTAGGTAAGTATAGTTTGTTATCCCCCCCCCAAAAAAAATTGAACATTTAAAATCATTTTAATTACAAGTGTATCTGTACTAGTCCCCCTGCAAATTCCCACAAATACCCATGAATCCTGCCAGTAAAGTCTGCCTAATGCAGCTTCTTGTAATTGTATGGCAACAATACTGCACTGCTTGTGAATTCAGAGCAGAGTTACCACTCTCATGAAGGCTCTGCCTGCTTGAAATACAATGGGATAAGATGTTGCAGGGGATGTGACTGTCAGCATTTGTCCCTTTTGGAGAGATTTCTCATCGCTTTCTGTCCTAACAGGAAAGATTTAGAAATATCCCCCAAAAAGCCACAGATAACAATGATAATAATATTAATAATAAAAAATCTGGCAAAGGCTCTATTCCCTCCCTGTTCTGTGAAAAACTATGTTTTCATTGGAGTAAGACTTGAAAATGTAGCAGTTTCTGCTTTTTTTTTGCAGTCACAAAAAAGTAAAAAAAAAATCATGATTTGAAATATTTCTTCTAATAATGGTAGTGTAACAACTTACCGAGCAGGTAGAGGAGGATCTGCCTTTCCAGCCACCAGCCATGAAGACCTGTGATAGGCATATCGGTACCTTTTATTGTCAACTGGCACGATGTCCATTAGCACTATATACTTGGCATCTGGATCAACTCCAGAGAATGAAACCCGAATAGTTGGAAACATTCTCCTAGAAAAAGAAACACAAAGTATATTACATAATAATAAATGCTGTGTGCATGTAAATCATTACTCTGACCGTGGCTTCTACATAATGAGAGCAACAAGTTTATAGAGATTTGTTACATGATACAGCCTACCTTTGGGGAGTGGGTACCCAAATTTGACAGTTACCCGCTCCCACTTCCGCTGGTTCCCCACTGACAGCTGAATGTAAAAAGAATTGGCAGCAATTAAAAATTTAGCAAAAAAGCCCTTCGGGTTTGGTATGGATTTTGAGGGAAACCCCCATGCCAAAATGTTTATAAAAAATGGCGTTGGGTTCCTCCAAAATCCATACCATCCATACCAGACCATTATCCGAGCATACAGCCTGGCAGGTCAGGAATGGGGGGGGGGACAAGCAAGCGCCCCTCCCGAACCATACTAGGCCACATACCCTCAACATGGGTGGGGGGGTGCTTTGGAGCAGGAGAGAGCTGCCTCCCAAAGCACCTTGTCCCCATGTTGATGCGGGACACATCAGAATGACACAGATGACCACAGAGAAAATACAGTTGATGGTTATCAGCAGCACTTTCCTCACGCTGTCACAACATGAGGAAAGTACTGCCGATAACTGGGAAACATCACAGAGCAGATCAGCACTGATCATCAGGGCCCAGCAGTGCTGCCCAGCAGTTGCGCCCATCAGTGCCGCCAGCCAGCACTGCCCATCAGTGCCACCCATCAGTGCCACCTATCAATGACCATCATTGCTGCATATCAGTGGAGCATCTTCAGTGCCTCCTCATCAATGCCCACCAGTGCCGCCTCATCAGTGCCACATCGTCAGTGCAGACTATCAGTGACCATCAGTGCTGCCTATGCGTGCCACTTCATCAGTGACCATCAGTGCTGCTTATCCGTGCCACTTCGTCAGTGCCCATCAGTGCTGCCTATCAGTGGCCATTAGTGCTGCTTATCAGTGCAGCCTCATCAACACACATCAGTGAAGGAGAAAAATTACCTGTTTGCAAAATTTTATAATAGAAACAAAGATAAAAAATTTTTAAAAACTTTTTTGCTGTTTTTTTGTTTATAGTGCAGAAAATAAAACACCCAGAGGCGATTAATTACCACCAAATGAAAGCTCTATTTGTGTGAAAAAAATGACAAAAATGTCACATGGGTACAGTGTTGCAAGACCAGACAATTGTCATTCAAAGCATGAGAACGCTGAAAGCTGAAAATTGGCCTGGGCAGGAAGGGGGTACAAATGCCTGGTAGGCAAGTGGTTAATAAAGGACTTGTCAAAGACTGTCTCCTGTCATTTTTTACATTACTCTTTTTTGTATGAATGAGAAGCGGCACCATGTACCCCATACTTATTCACACAGGGGGCCAGGATATGGGGGGATTCTGATAAGTCCAAGGCCAGGGTTGTGGGGAAGAGGCCCTTGTCCCCATCAACATGGGGACAAGGTGCTTTGGGGGGGAATCCCCTGCCCCAAAGCATCCCCCCCATGTTGAGGGAATGTGGCCTGGTATGGTTTGGGGGGCATTCCCCCCCTTTCCTGGCCTGCCAGTCCTGTGGCCATATCAAGGGTCTGATTGGAATTTAGGGGTGACCTCATGCTTTTCCTCCCATGTTTTTGGGATGAGGTTCCCCTTAAAAGTCCTACCAGGCCTAGAGGGCCTGATATGACTTTTAGGGGGAACCCCATGCACTTTTTTAAAAAATTCCTTACTCTGGGGTCCCTCCTAACCTTCCCACCAGACTTAAAGGGTCTGGTATAGATTAGGGGGGACCCCACGCTGTTTTTTTTTCTTTTAATAAAATTTTTTTTTTTTTTTAAAAAGTCAGACCTGCTGCAGCAGGTTCTATAGATTGTACAGATGTTCAACTTTGCATGTAGTTTAAGGGGACCCCCCAGGCATGATATTTAAATGTAGACGAAAAAATGGTTCCATCATTGTAATCCATTGTCAATCACTGAGTCCAGCATTGTTACGATGACACCGACTTGCCGAAATGGAAAAAAAAACGGACGCCCGCAGACCCGTTCGCTCCCGCCGAGCATATTTGCCCGTCAGATGTGAACAATTGGGCAGAGCTAGCTGTGACGTTACCGCTAGCTCTGCTCAATTGTGCTGTGACTGGCCAAAGCCTTCCACCTGACCTGTGGTCAGGTGCATTGCTTTGGCCAACCACAATACAGAGCGCAGTACATTGTGGGGCGCAGCTGAATACCTGATGTTTGACTCGAGCATCAAGGCCGTCCCTAGGCACCGTGCTTACCCACCTTTAGCGCTTGGACATGAGTATTTTCCATTTACATGAATAAACGCCAAAGTGCTAAATGTAGCTAGCATCAAATGTGTTTTCAAGCGTTTTTGCCGTTTTTAGAGTTTCCTGGCACAACAGTTCTTTTAACTGTCCCTAAACTCTTCTGCTCCTAAAGTCTGGTAAAAGCCTGTGTGTACAGGGAGTTGAGTTCCGGGGCTTTGGCAAAAGAATTCCAGAAGCTCCTAAACTCACGTTGCAGCAGTTTACATGAGGTCTAACTATACCTGATTGACTGTCATCACTGTTTAGTCAAACATTTTTTGCCAGGCTCCTTCAGTCTTCAGATTAAAGTTTGTTGAGCCAGGTGGTGCTGGCAGGATCACCCACTAATTCAATTTCAGCTGGAAAAAGTCCAAAATTTGATCTGTGTATGGCCAGCTTTAGTGTATACACTGATCCGCCATACCTTTATGATCACTGACAGTTCACATTGTTTTATTTTATTATTATTAGACGTACTTATATAGTGCTGTCAATTTATTCAGCGCCCTACATATACAGGTGAAACTCGAAAAATGAGAATATGGTTCAAAAGTTCATTTATTTAAGTGCAGCAACTTAAAAGGTGAAACTAATATATGAGACTCATTCCATGCAAAGCAAGATAGTTCCAGCCGTGATTTGTCATCATTGTGATGATTATGGCTTACAGCTCATGAAAACCCCAAATCCACAATCTCAGAAAATGAGAATATTGTGAAAGGGTGGAATAATCTCGGCTCAAAGTGTCCCACTCTAATCAGCTCATTCAGCCATAACACCTGCAAAGGGTTCCTGAGCCTTTAAATGGTCTCTCAGTCTGGTTCAGTAGGAATCACAATCATGGGAAAGACTGCTGACCTGACACCATCACTGACACCCTCCATAAGGAGGGAAAGACTGCTGACCTGACACCATCACTGACACCCTCCATAAGGAGGGAAAGCCTCAAAAGGGAATTGCAGAAGAAGTTGGATGTTCCCAAAGTGCTGCATCAAAGCACATTAATAGAAAGTTATGTGGGAGGGAAAAGTGTGGAAGAAAAAGGTGCACAAGCAGCAGGGATGACCGCAGCCTGGAGAGGATTGTCAGGAAAAGGCCATTCAAAAGTGTTGGACTTTCACAAGGAGTGGACTGAGGCTGGAGTCATGGAGTCGTGGACTGAGGCTGGATGAGAATGGAGAGGCCCAAGGACCCCGAGTATGGAGGAAGAATGGAGAGGCCCAAGGACCTCAAGTATGGAGGAAGAATGGAGAGGCCCAAGGACCCCGAGTATGGAGGAAGAATGGAGAGGCACAAGGACCCCAAGTATGGAGGAAGAATGGAGAGGCCCAAGGACCCCGAGTATGGAGGAAGAATGGAGAGGCCCAAGGACCCCGAGTATGGAGGAAGAATGGAGAGGCCCAAGGACCCCGAGTATGGAGGAAGAATGGAGAGGCCCAAGGACCCCGAGTATGGAGGAAGACTGCAAGATGCTTGAAGTCCAGTGTGAAGTTTCCACAGTCTGTGTTGATTTGGGGAGCCATGTCATCTGCTGGTGTTGGCCCACTGTGCTTCATTAAGTCCAGGGTCAACGCAGCCTTCTACCAGGAGATTTTGGAGCACTTCATGCTTCCTTCCGCAGATGAGGTTTATGGGGATGCTGACTTCATTTTCCAGCAGGACTTGGCACCGCCCACACTGCCAAAAGCACCAAAACCTGGTTCAATGACCGTGGGATTACTGTGCTTGATTGGCCAGCAAACTCGCCTGACCTGAACCCCATAGAGAATCTATGGGGCATTGCCAAGAGAAAGATGAGAGACATGAGACGCAACAATGCAGAAGAGCTGAAGGCCGCTATTGAAGCATCCTGGTCTTCCATAACACCTCAGCAGTGCCACAGGCTGATAGCTTCCATGCCACGCCGCATTGAGGCAGTAATTGCTGCAAAAGGGGCCCAAACCAAGTACTCAGTACATATGCAGCTTCTACTTTTCAGAGGTGTGATATTGTTCTATGTACAATCCGTGTTTTATTGATTGCATGGAATATTCTCATTTTCTGAGATTGTGGATTTGGGGTTTTCATGAGCTGTAAGCCATAATCATCACAATGATGACAAATCACGGCTGGAGGTTCCACCTTGCAACTTACAGGACACAATTTACAAGACAGAACTTACAGATACCACAGCATACCTTCAGAGATCTAGTGGTGTCTATTCCTCTATAAAAGGGGCCTTTTTTGGTGACAAACGAGGGACCAACTTAATATTGGATATTGGGTGGGCATAGTATTCTGGCTGATCAGTGTATATTGTGTGAGTGTATATATATTATACACTGTATACTGAAAATATATCTCTGCTGTATCTTCAATCTCCAAAGAAGCAGGGGCAGCTGAAGATAAATAACAGAAAATGTAAATATTTGTAAATATGTAGATCATAGAGCTGATTTATTAAACTTCAGGAAACTTAAAATGCACAATATTTATTCTAAAGTGGCTTCTCCATCAATACTATTGTTTTTCATTTTATCATGCCTTAAGTGCCACTATGTATCAGGGCCCATGACTATTAACTGGATTCCTCATGGATAGCGGGTTGTCATATGATGATGTCATACTCTGCAGCAAGTGTGCCAATGATTATAACAAGTAATTTTCTCTGTTGTATCTACTCCCCATATCTGTAACGCACTGAAAATTTTTAATTTTTTTTCTAATAGGTGCACAGAACAAAACATTACTTTAGGAGTGACATTTAATGATAATTGCACCCAAAATTTCAGTGCTGTCCTTTAAATTTAGAAAAGTATCTTTAAATACACCATGTGAGTGTTTATGAACCAATAATAATCCCCCACGCTGGAAAGTTTCTGTTGTTCAGCTGTAAAGTCTGTTTGACAAACAATGTGAAGGAGACTGTGGAGATGTGGGGAAGGAGACTCTTACATTGTACTGCAACTGCCAGGATTGCTTGGTGACCATGGCAGGGTTGGATCCTATTTTATCAAAGATAAAACTGCCTATGCCTACATACATGCTAAGATTATAAAAATGGTTTTGTAGTGCTGACATCAAACACTATAAATCATCTATGACCATCCAGTAGTTTATTTATTGATCATAAGATCAAGTTCAGACTTCTCCAAAAACCAAAAGGTTGCTCAGATAGTTCAGTGTATTTCTGGCCCCAGTGGGTACCTAGCTTCAAAGGTGAGCCAATCATAGGACCATAATGTTGATCAAGCAGTGGGTTCCACATCTGCACTTGGCAGATCGAATCAGTTGTAAAAGAAATTGCTCTCACTATCAACTTTTTGATTTTAAAACCTTTTGAAGTCAAGCCAAAAAAGTCTAAAAAAATCACTTAAAGGATAACTTAACCCAATAAAAACGAAATGCATGGCAGGTTGGGAGTCCTTAGATGTCGTGCTTGCATTATTTTTTATTTTTTAGATTTCCAGAAATGCAATGTCCTTGATACTTCATGTGAGCTTTACAGAAACAAATCTTATCTTTCCCCAATAAACTCATCACACCCCATGTATAGGAGAAAATCAAAGGCAGACGTATTGAAGCCCAACCTGGGCGGCAACCATGGCTCCCTCTACAGATAGTGTATAGGAGGAGAGTGAGTGTAATAGTCACAAGGGACAGGAAGTGTGGTTTTTTGAATGATTACAATGTAAAAGAAAACCTGAAATACTGGAGTCCTTCTTTAAATGCAGGTTGTAATCTAATACTATTTTTTTCATATACATATGTAAAATACATTATCATAAATCATGTTAATTTGCTCTTGTTTATTAATGTTTTTATAAATTTGTAGTGATGTACCCAGGAGCGGACTGACAACGCATGGGGCCCCCGGGAAATAGGGGATCCTGGGGCCCCTGTGTCCTTGCCCACACTCAAAAAACACCCAAAAAAGCCTATAAAAAGGTACCAGGGGAAACCCCTACTGACCACGGGCCCTCAGGCAGTGCCCGAGTGCTCAAATGGTCAGTCCGCCCCTGGATGTACCGATATATCGCTGCTGAAAATTATCGTCCGAACATAGGGTTATCGACATCTTGCCAATAGAAAGAAAAAAAGGTGTCGATAATGCCAATGTTTTTAAAGGATAAGTTCACCTCTCATAACATCATGTTACACCCATATTCAGGGTGTACCATGGAACATGTTATGAAAGGACTGTCCCCTGCTCCCCCCCCAAACTAGTAGGTTATCTTTTCCTTCCACTAACTGTGAACATTTTTAAAAATCGCGGCTGTGCGGGGCTCCACCTGCCCAGCCGCATCACTTATTCACAGTATTCTGTGACTGAGAAAACTACAAGTCCCAACAGCCTTAGCAGCTATTGGCTTGTAGTTCTCAGTGAACTGCCACAGTGATGTGAGGGCTGTGGTAGTTCATTGGTCCTTCCTGTCAGAGTGTATCGGCTTTCTTGAAAGGGATGTATGGGCAAGCAGATATACTGACAGGTCTGCAGGAGTCCTGCATGGCACCAGGCTCCTGCAACGAAAAAATAATAGATGCACATTTTTTTACCTGCAAATAATTGTACATTTATTATTTTTTTTCAAAAGGTGAACTTATCCTTTCAATTACTGTGCAGCATATACATACTGATATACATATAGCTTACAACCCAAGATATAAATATACTTTCAATAAAAGTTTTTTTTAGTTACTGGATATATATAAAAAAAATATATATATATATATATATATATATATAAAAAATGTTCATTTCAGTTGATTTTTGGTGCATCCTGAATTTTCGGATTTGGTTTCAGTCCAGAATTTTAATTTCGGTGCACCATTATAAATTTGTTTTTAAAAAATGTTTGTTATAAATACAATTCAATGCGATTATAAATGTTCATTGGGACAGTCATTACATACTCAGGCTCCTCTGCCAGCATTCTAGTGCTGCTCAATATAATTAGTTCATAATCTACGCTGCCTATAGACGTTAATCTAAACATCTTTGCATCTAATACAATAATAAAGACATTGAACTAATCATGTAAAATGTGAATTTCACATATAGGATTACATTTAGGTCAATCCTGTAATTGTATACTTTTCTTTAAACAGTGACTTGCACCTTTGCAGAGAAAGAAGAGAACATTTTAAATTATTTAGCATTTATTTATATTGAAAAACGTCAAGCAATATATTTTCAACCTTTAGCTCACTGAAACAGCCATGTCCTTTTCAGTAAAGTCAGACCTCCTAATTCAGGCGTTATGTAGAACATTAATGTTTGACCAGGTAAGTCCAGGTTGGACGGATGTATCTGCTCACATTTGAAGGTGCCCATAGATAGTGTCCATGGATCTGACCTGAGTCAACTGGATTAGGTGACAATCATCTAATGCCGAGGAGCACTTTAGAGCCAGGGGCGGACTGACAATTTGGAAACTCGGGCACTGCCAGAGGGCCCGGAGTCAGTAGGGGGCCCCATGAGATGCCCCTGGTACCTTTTTCATAGGCTTTTTTGGGTGTGGTTTGAGTTTGGGCGAGGACACAGGGGCCCCATGATCCCCTATTGCCCGGGGGCCCCATGAGTTGTCAGTCCGCCCCTGCTTAGAGCATCTCATTACCTTCTGGCTAACTTTTAACCGAGGCCATTTTCACACGGGGTGGACTCCGTTTGACTCCACTTAGCTCAGCTGGGGGATCTGTCTGTTGATCCCCCCTATCAGCAGAGCGGGCGGATGATAGGTCTGTGTCTGCTCCGTTTATGTAGAGACATCACGGATACAGCCTGATCTGGGCTACTGATTGTTTGAACAGAATGTTTACACCCAATTGTCCTCCGATCCGACCTGCTAGACAGAAAGGGAACAAATCCATTTCCATTTGTTTTTAGCAGATTGGACTGGATTGGGAGTTAGGTGGGTATAATTGGACACAAGTCCATTTACATCTGCTGCTCTATAGATGAGAATGGAGGGTCTGATCAGGTCAGGCTGAAAAACGGGCAGGTAGACACAATTGGACCGATCATGTGAAGGGGGCCTTAGACATTATAAACTACCAAATATCTTTGTTCAGTGAAAAGCAATTATGTTTCCTTGCTATGTCTGTTTTATAATACTTGAGCAAATTCTGATTCAACAATGGGATGTATTTCATAAATAAAAACATCAGTAATTTCTAGATTGAAGCTTCCCAGTTTTTGCTGCTTCTTACCATCCCTTGACACCATTGTCTTGGTTTAAAATGACTAAATAACCTATTACAGCAGAACTCTTAGTAAAACTGTACTGTGGGGAATCATGGATCATACAGAAAGTATGGAAATGATGACTTCATTGTAAGAGGGCCTGCATTTGCTTGTGGTCAAGGTGACAGATATCTACCAAAGAACTTTGCATGGGAAGAGACTGTATCTGTCTTCAAATGAGCCTACAGAGCACCATGGTCTACTGTACACCTTGCCTCATGTGACAATAGGGAACATGTGGTCATTTGTGCTTTCACCCTTGTATATGGACATTTGAAGAGTCAGGCCTGTTTGCCTAGGAAAATATTTCAACAAATTATCAATCCAGTGGAGGCCACAAATGGCTTGATTGCAAAACTCTGGGGTAGTTATTGAGGAGCGCATAGTACCAAGATTTCTATCACTCAGAGGTCTTTTTTAAATGTTTATTGGTTAAGAGCATCAAAAAAAAGTCAACCTCTTTTGGGGCCAAGGTCTTCCCCTCTGTCAAGGCTAATGTGCAAAATAACAGTTTAAAATGCCAAATACTCCTGTGCATAGGTATGGAGGATCGAAGTCCGCTCTCCTAAAATGATGGTAGGCAAAGGCCTTGTTCTCTTTACATGGCTGGGGTAGTCCAAAACACAACTGTAAAAAGACAAACAAAGAGTGTACCAGCCTATGCATTACACCAAGCAAATGTTATTAAAATGCTCCTAAAGGTTATACTCACAAACAGTGTATCAAAGCTTGCATAACAAGTTATAGTACAGTGATGGGTGAGACTTAGTGGACCTTCTAATGCCTTCCAATGCCAAATGGGTGTCATCCATTGTCTGCCAATTTCTTGGTTCCTGGATGACACCCATCTGGTGTTGGAGGTCCACAGGGTCTCAACCATCACTGTTTGTGAGTGTAACCTTTATCAGCATTTTAATAAAATTTGCTTTGGATAAGGCACTAGGCCGGTGCGCTCTTTGTGTGTCTTTTTACAGTAATATGCAACAGAAGCAGGACTAACATTGACCAACCTTGATTATTGCAAGTAAAGCTTGAAATGGGGGCCATTGTTTGTTGTTTTTGGTCACCCTAACCCTAAACGCAGTTCTCTTTACGGAGAACAAATTCCTGGTTTAGTCAGATCTGAAAACAGTTAAAATGTAACATGGCATGGCAAGTGTATGGAAACCCTAACAAGGAACGTTTCCTATTTGTGTCTGTTTGTTATATCTGATGGGCAATTAAAAAAAAGACTGGACTTTGTCTTGTTCATGACAACTGAATAACTGAAGTGAACACAATGGGTGTTATTTACTAAAATTGAAGAGTACAGAATCTGGTGCAGCTTCCAGGTTTTATTGTCAAAGTTTAAAGCGGAGTTCCACCCAAAAGTGGAAGCTCCGCTTGGTTGCCTCCTCCCCCCTCCACTGCCATATTTGGCACCTTTTGGGGGAGGGCGGGTACCTGGTTTTGACAGGTACCCGCTTCCACTTCCAGCGCAGTTCGCCGCTGGAACTCTGCTTTACTTGAACAAGCTGAAGGTAAATGCTGATTGGCTACAGTGCACAGCTGCTCCGGGTTTTGCACTCTCCAGATTTAGTAAATCAACCCCAGTGACTATTTATTCACTTTATTGGCAATATTATTTAAAATAATGCATGTAGTTTCCATATAGTTTCAGTATGAATCTTACCTAACAGATTACAGTTACTGACAGATTAGATTTAAGGGAATAAAATACAACAGGAAATTGTACTTTAAAGCAAATCTGTTTTATAAAAGCAGGTAAAAACATAAAAAGCTGTTTAAATATTTTTTTTTTTCATTCACACTGCCACTGCCAATCAGAAGTGGAAAACCAGGGGGCCACCTGATCAAGGGGTTGTCTTTTTATATAAACTTCTGATTCCATAGATAAAAGTTGCCTTAGACTCTAACGCCTCACCAAAATTTTTAGTAGCCAGATGATTATTTTTTTCTCACCAAAGATTTTTAGGATAATTAAAGCTGTACTTTGGGAAAAATAAAAGTCATCCTTTGCAGTGGGGTTGTGCATGCGCTGCATGGGTTAACTGCTCTTCTATGTCTAGGGGACTGGGAAGAGCAGCTTTATTTACCTGATCCTCCTCTCTCGCTGGCTCCTCCGTGCTGCAAGACTGGTCCCCCCAAGACTGGACCATATACTGTACATACCCCCAGCGTGGGTTCCCGCGATTAGCTGCGAACTGGAGGCTGCCCCATAGAAACTGGAGGCTGCTAGTTCCCACAGCTAATTGCGCCCATTCCCATACAATTGCTCATAGAGCAATCACATGCAAGTGATTGAGCATGAACATGGGCAATTACATGCGATGGCAGCCTCCCATTGCTTTCAATTGGGCAGCCTCTCACAGCGAATCACGGGGACCCTGTCTGGGTTTCTCACATGTACTGTAGTCAGACTGCTGATGCGTTTACAAGTGTGAATGTACCCCAAGTGCAAATAATACCTGTTGATCTTGTCAGAAATTCAAAGCTGTCCTGTGTTGTCTGCATAACAACTAGTTCTTAGTCCTCACGCACACGGGATGTTTTTACAGCGGCTGTTTTTGGCTTTTGACGTTTTTTCCTACAACCAGTAAACTCCGCAGCATGTTATCCTATGTGTCCATGCACACATCATCACATCATGTAATCAACGTTTTTTGGCAGGGACGTTTTCTGGCTGGAAAAAAACCCCAGGACTATTGGGTTACTAGAGGAGTTTTTTAACTGTAAAAACGCTCTAACGCTGAAAAACACGTCAAAACGCAGTAAATTGTGGCAAACCAGCATTTGTGGACCAAAAAAACCCCAATTTGTTTGTAAAAAAAACCTCTAAAAAACGCTAAAAACCACAAATGTAAAAAAAAGCAGCAAAATGCTGCTAAACGCTAATACGCAAACGCTAAAAAATTCACATTTTAACGTGACTTTATACAGCTAATGTTACTACTGTTATTAAAACCTCCAATGTGCATGGAGCCTAATCTTGGAACTACAGACTGATTAGCCTTTTTTGTTGTAGAGATGGGAGAGGAGGTATAGTTTAGTAAAAAGAAAACTGGGCAGGGCTGACACCACTCAGCCCACAAAAATGTTGTGTGTTGTTAGCCCACAATAGGACTTAGGGGGCCGAGTGCTTTTCTGGTAGATCAAGAGGTATTCTTATTGTACTTGCAGGGTCTTCATAGAGAATGTGCTAAAGTGCATGATGTACTGCTTATGTTTTGGGGGCAGGGGGGGACTGACAACTCATGGGGCCCCCGAGCAATAGGGGATCATGGGGCCCCTGTGTCCTTGCCCAAACTCAAAAAAGCCTATGAAAAAAGTACCAGGGGCATCTCATGGGGCCCCCTACTGACCCCGGGCCCTCAGGCAGTGCCCAAGTTTCCAAATGGTCAGTCCGCTCCTGTTTGGAGGTTTTTTTTGCCTTGACATAACTTTAACTAGTTGCCGACCGCAGATAGCCGAATGACGGCTGCACTGCGGCCGGCCAGTTCTGGGTGGACGTCATATGACGTCCCCCCAGAACACGCTCTCCTGCGTGCCCCAGGGGGAGCGCACCCGGCGATCTCCGTGATCGCTGTGTCCTACGGACACAGCTGATCACGAGATGTGGTAAAAGGCCAATCATACCGGCCTTTTACCACGTGATCAGCCGTGTCCAATGACACGCTGATCAGAGGGAAATGCAAATGCCGGTTCTTGGCTGCACTTTCCTCACGCTGTCAGATTGTGAGGAAAGTACTGCCGATTACCAGCAGTTGTCAGAGCGGGGATCGGCACCGATCATCAGGGCACTGATGATCAGTGCCCTGATGATCGGTGCCCAGCAGTGCCACCCACAAGTTCCGCCCACCTGTGCCCAGCAGTGCGCCCACTAGCTCCGCCCACCTGTGCCCAGCAGATCACCCACCTGTGCCCAGCAGTGCACCCACCTGTGCCCAGCAGAGCACCCACCTGTGCCACTCTGCAGTGTCACACACCTGTGCCCAAAAGTGCCACCTACCTGTGCCCAGCAGTGCCACCCACCTGTGCCCACCCACCTGTGCCCACCAGTGCCACCCACCTGTGCCCACCCACCAGTGCTGCCCACCAGTGCCACCCACCAGTGCAGCCCAGCAGTGCTGCCAGTCAGTGCCACCAGTCAGTGCCCAGCGGTTGTGCCAGTCAGTGCCGCCAGTCAGTGCCCAGCAGTGATGCCAGTCAGTGCCGTCTATCAGTACCCATCATCAGTGTCACCTATCAGTGCCGCCTATCAGTGCTGCATATTAATGCCGCCTATCTGTGACACCTCATTAGTGCTGTCTATCAGTGCCGCCTATCCGTGCCACCTCATTAGTACTGCCTATCAGTGCCCTTTAGTGCTGCCTATTAGTGCCCATCAGTGCCGCCTATCAGTGCCCATCAGTGCCGCCTATCAGTGCCCATCAGTGCTGCCTATCAGTGCCCATCAGTGCTGCCTCATCAACGCACATCAGTGAAGGAGAAAAATTACCTGTTTGAAAAATTTTATAATAGAAACAAAGAAACTTTTTTTTTTTTCAAATTTTTTGCAATTTTTTTATTTATAGCGCAAAAAGTAAAGCGCCCAGTGGCGATTAAATACCACCAAAAGAAAGCTCTATTTGTGAGAAAAAAATGATCAAAATTTCATATGGGTACAATGTTGCATGACTGCGCAATTGTCAATCAAAGTGCGGCAGCGCTGAAAGCTGAAAATTGGCCTGGTAAGGAAGGGGGTATAAGTGCCCGGTAGGCGAGGGGTTAAATTGCCTTGCTAAGTTCTTTGCAAATCAGGGGATAATACACAGTATCTTGAAGTTATCTTGACATGGTGAAACATGCACACGGGACGTTTTTACAGCGGCTGTTTTTGGCTTTTGACGTTTTTTTTCCACAGCCAGTAAACCCCCCAGTATGTTACCTATGTGTCCATACACACATAGACTGTAATCAACGTTTTTTGGCAGGGGCGTTTTTTGACTGGTAAAAAAAATCCAGAACTAATGGGTTTCTAGAGGAGTTTTTTTAGCTGTGAAAACACTCTAATGCTCAAAAACGCAGCAAATTGCGGCAAACCAGCGTTTTTGGACTTTTTTTGACCAAAAACAAATTTTTTTTGTGTAAAAAAACCTCTAAAAAATGCTAAAAACCGCAAATGCGAAAAACGCGTCTAAACGCTAATACCAAAATGCAGAAAAACTCACGTTTTTAATGTGATTTTATACAGCTAACGTTACCAGTGTTATTAACACCTCCAATGTGCACGGAGCCTAATCTTGGAACTACAGACTGATTAGCCTTTTTGTTGTAGAGATGGGAGAGTTGGTAAAGTTTAGTAAAAAGAAAACTGGGCAGGGCTGACACCACTCAGGCCACAAAAATGTTGTGTGTTGTTAGCCCACAATAGGACTTAGGGGGCCGAGTGCTTTTCTGGTAGATCAAGAGGTATTTTTACTTGCAGGGTCTTCATAGAGAATGTGCTAAAGTGCATGATGTACCGCTTATGTTTTGGGTTTTTTTTTGCCTTGACATAACTTTAAATTGCTTTGCTAAATTCTTTACAAATCAGGGATAATACACAGATACCTTGTGGTTATCTTGACATGGTGAAAAAACAAGTGCATTAATCCTTCCATAATAAATAGCATGTACTAGAAACGAATGGATTATTCATAGCCTCAATCAGCAAGACATAATACTGGAAACCACAGAACTGAATGGCCGTGAAGAAAAATCAATGAAATTGTACTTGCCTAGTTTATACCTACTTCAAGATATCACTTTGTCGTCTGACCAGATAGGTTAAAACAAACAGTAAGCTTCTATCATATCCCAAAAGCATTTGCAGATCACTATGGGGTCGCTTTACTAGAGGAATAAAGACTGTTCACTTACCAAAGTAATGAGATTTGTGTATACACAAAGGGGGTTATTTACTAAAACTGGAGAGTGCAAAATCTGGTGCAACCCTGCTGTATAGAAACCAATCAGCTTCCAGTTTTTATTGTCAAAGTGTAATTGAACAAGCTGAAGTTAGAAACTGATTGGCTGCCATGCAGAGCTGCCATATTCTGAGTGCACCAGGTTTAGTAAATCTACCCCTTAGCTTATTAAACCAGCTCCAGTTATGTTCATTTTGAGCCCGGGTTCACACATATGCAGTGCGGTATATCGCATGTGATTCGCACAGGAACCGCACCGCATTCCTGTGCAAATAACATGCGATTTGTGTGCGGTGCGATTGGAGCCTTACATTTTGTATGGCTCTAATCGCACTGCACCCGCACCAAAAACACGCAGGACCCTTTTTTTGGTCCGCACTAGAATAGGATAGCATGGGTATTCACTCCTATGTGATCCGATTCTGCACATCGCACCACGTTTTGCAGACCATTTTCGGGGTGTTGTTAACTTAACATACACACCCGCAGTGGTTCGCACAAACAGGGTGCGATTCTGATGCAGAATTCACACAGAAAACCGAATTCCGCACCAGATCAGTGTGAACCCGGGCTTACTACTCAATCATGGGTGAGGTATAGAAGAAAAAAACCCATTTTGCATGAACATGGTTATATGACTGAAGGTGACACAATTCCAACCATTGCACTAAGCTAGGTGAACATTTCATTTGTTACGTAAACACTATTTCTTTAGTAAAATCCAACTGTATTGCATTTAAAAAGCAAAGCTTAAAGCATAGCCCCACCCAAATGGGGAAGCTCTGCTTGTTTACACCCTCCCCTGCCACATTTGGCACTTTGTTTTGGGGGGGGGGACCGGGACCAATCACAAGGCGTAGTGCGACTTGAACATGTACAGTAGGAAATCGACCGCACAGCTTCACTTCCGGTTTCCCTTCCTTGCAACGTCAGCGTCAGGAACCCCGAGGCTGGTGAAGAACTAGCCTGCGTGATGACGTTGTTGGACCCCTGGACAGGTAAGTGTCCTTATATTAAAAGCCAGCAGCTACAGTATTTTGAACTTTAAATTTTGGGGGAGAGCCTGAAGTTCTCTTTAATTGGAAGAATCAACCTCTAACTAAGAAGATGTATTAAAACTTGGGAGTGCTGAATGTCAACTATAGAGTATAACAATACAGAGACACATTCATTACACATTTCTAGGAATTCTAAACCATAACTTCCCCCAGAGTATTGGAAAATGATCAGCTATGCAAAAAGTGAGGCCTGATCTAAAGAGGTATAATTATAATGATAAATGGAGTCCACAGTTTAGGCCCAACTCTGGGAAATGTAAAAGTTCTCCTTCGTGATGGGGCTGTGCCCACACTGCAAGGGTTAAATGCTTGTTTAGTCTAGGGGATGGTAAAAGCACTTTTACTTACCTGATCCTCCACTCCCCTGGCAAATGGCACTCCAACAGTGGGCTGTCCCTCAGCATCCTCTTGCCCATTGCAGGTCTATGGACCCTGCATTGGATTTGATGACATCAGGGGCAGCCAACCACCGGAGTGCAGGAGACTGGTCTGGCAGCATCGAGGAGCCAGTGGGAGCAGAGGATCAGGTGAGTAAAACTGCTTTACTCAGTCCCCTAGACATAAAAAAACAGTTAACTCCTGTAGTTCATGCGTAACCCCATTGCAAGGGAGTACTTTTACTTTTACCAGAATACAGCTTTAATTATCCTCAAGATTTATAGTGAGAAAGAACAGTGATCTGGGTACTTACAAGTCTGGTGAGGCATTAAACTCCATAGGGAGATTTACTAAAACTGGTGCACACAAAATCTGGTGGAGCTGCGCATAGTAACCAATCAGCTTCTAGGTTTTATTGGCAAAGCTTCATTGGACAAGCTGCAGTTAAAAGCTGATTGGTTACTATGCACAGATGTATCAGATTTTGAGTGCTCCAGTTTTAGTAAATCTCCCCCATGGCAACTTTTCCATTTTAGTAAATCTCCCCCATGGCAACTTTTATCTATGGAGCCTAAGGTTTAAATAAAAAGGCAACCCCCTGATCAGGTGACCCCCTGATCTTCCACTGCTGATTTCTTTACAGTGGCAAAACGATTAAAGAAAAAAACAAAAATAAACAAATAAGATTTAAATAGTTTATGTTTTTTTTACCTACTTTTATAAGACAAATTTGAGTTAAAGTCAACTTTTTTGTTGCATTTTTCCCATTAAAAATAGTCTGCAGGTAATTGTGATCCGTTAAGTACGGTTCATACTGATACTATATGGAAACCACATGTATTTTATAAATTAAAATTGCCAATAAAGTGAATAAAGAGTCACTGTGTTTAGTAATTCAATCATCATGAGCAAGACAAAGTCCTGTGTTGTTTTGTAATTCCCCTTCATGTGGTTAGGTATTTGGTGTGAACACAGCTTCATTTTACTCACTAAACAAAGTAAGTATTTTCCTTAGAAAACCAAAGCCTATAGCAGAAAGCTGCAAGGAGGCAAGAGATCCCCGCACTGCTTTCTGCCTATATCCTGCAGTAGATATTCGGATTGGTTTTCCCCAGAGGGCAGTTAATATTATACGGCAACAGCAATTCAGACACTGGCTGATTTTGTAAAAAAAACATGATACTTTAACTAATCAGAGATCAGCTGCAGGGCTCCTCTCATTGGCACAGATTTTATTGAAATATTGAAAATTCGTCACACCTATGTGTATTAAAACACGTCAATGCATGTACACCATTTATGTAAAAACACACAAAAACACATATGAAAAGGTGTGAATCCAAACCCACCTTTTGAAGGATAAAAGAATGAGTAAAGCCAGGACAAATAATCTATTATATGAACCCCCTAGGCTTAGGCTGGCCATACACTATACAGTTTTCTTACAATTTTCTGTCCAATTTCCTTTAGATTTACCTTCAACTATGTAGTGCAAGGGCCTGCCTAATTGGATACAATTGAAATTGTTGTTTAGGTTGGACCTCATATATTTTTTTTGGGTAAATCTAAAGCACATTTCTCAAGAAAATTGTATAATGTATGGCCAGCCTAAGGCTGGCCATACACTATACAGTTTTCTTACAATTTTCTGTCCAATTTCCTTTAGATTTACCTTCAACTATGTAGTGCAAGGGCTTGCTTAATTGGATACAATTGAAAGTGTTGTTCAGATTTTCTAAAGAAAATTGTATAGTGTATGGCCAGTCTAAGGCTGGACATACATTATACAATTTTCTTGAGAATTTTGCTTTAGATTTACCAAAAACCATATAATATGAGGTTAAACATGAACAATACTTTCAATTCTATCCAATCAGGCCGGCCCTTGCACTACATAGTTGAAGGTAAATCTAAAGGAAATTGGGCAGAAATTGGACAGAAAACTGTAAGAAAATTGTATAGTGTATGATGACGCTAAGACTGGCCATACATTATTCAATTTTCTTACAATTTTCTACCCAATTTCCTTTAGATTTACCTTCAACTGTGTAGTGCAAGGGCCTGCCTGATTGGATACAACTGAAAGTGTTGTTAGGTTTGACCTCATATTATATGGTTTTTGGTAAATCCAAAGAAAAAATCTCAAGAAAATTGTATAATGTATGGCCAGCCTAAGTGTACAGAATGTTGAAAAAATCTTAAAATGACAGCAATGCCTGCAACAGCTAAACTGTTCAAACTGTTTATCATAAGCGTCTTTCCTTTAAAATGTAGTTACAATCACTCCAAAAGCTTGTAATAATGGGGTATTGTTTGTACAAAGTGAATAGTTCCAAACACCCTATAAAATACTGGGGGTGATTTACTAAACCTGGAGAGTTCGAAATCTAGTGCAGCTCTGCATAGAAACCAATCAGCTTCCAGTATTTCTGGCAACGCTTAATTGAACAAGCTGAAATTAGAAGCTGATTGGCTCCCATGCACAGCTGCACCAGATTTTGTACTCGACAGTTTTAGTAAATCAGCCCCATTGCGTCATATGTCAGCACTGAATAAATGCTTGAAAAGAAACAAGTAACATTTTGCTCTGCAAACATTCTTACATTTGACTCTTAACCACAGGCACAAAATTCCTTTAAATTATTGAACAGGTTTGAAGGATTTTGATTGGTTCAACTGCCACTTAAAATAGCCATCAAATGGCAATACGTCTCATCATGAGCTGAGTATTCATGAATGCACATTTGGAACATAGTTGTGGAGGTGTCAGGACATTTTTAATCCCCAACATGCATTGTCTATGACCAGCCTTTACTGTATAAGGCCAGGTATGTTTTCATTTTTACAGATCTCTTCACTAATGGAGGCACAAAGCTACAAAAGTAGGTAAAGCTTTTAACTCAGTTGGAGGTAGGGATTAGTCTCTAGCTTTCAAGAAATGATTGGCCGGGGATTCCTGGAAAATATTTAGTGTTGTTGCAATTTTCTTTCTGGTGTATTGGCTGGGCCCAGAACGTCACGTCAGCAACAAATTATGTGTAATGGATGTCGTGTCATTTTTATTGCTATATTATTCATGTGTTGGGCCTCAAAAGATGATATGCTCATCCTTTGGGGCACCTATTAAATGCATTCCATAGTTTTCAATACCCATTCCAATATGTTATAATGTGTGCTATGAAGCAAAGAACAACCTAAAAGAGTTTGTAAGCTAAAAACAAAGATTTTTAATTGAATGCAGAAAATGATGCATCACATTGACTTGCCTGTATTATATAAAATACAAAGCCTGATGGGAAGTTAGGAGATTTACCTGCCAGACTTGGTAATGATCATTTCCGTCCCTAGGTCATGGAACTTATCCCACAGTTCCTTGGTCTCCAGGCTGCAGGAAATCTTAGCCATCTCTTCGCTGGGGATGATGGGAGTGGTAGGGATAAGAGGCTCTGTACACAGAGAGACAGGGCTGCTGCTGAAATCCCCATGAGGGTCCACGCTGGATATGTCACTCAGAGGAACACAGGATGACTTCTCGACAAATTGTTCTAGCACAAAGGAAGGGAAAATGTATCAGTGACTGAGCTAACAAGGACACAAAGCAGCAGACCTGGAGAGTCTCTCTCATTTAAAAGCAATTGAATATACTGGGCTGGTGATGAGAAAGATAAAAGCTGTGCATTAGTGTCTATTCCATTCACGTCAGCGAGAGATATGTATGAAAGTGGATCAGAAAGTGTCCCTTATCCCCATAGATGGGTATTGCATTGTACTGTATTGTATTGTATTGTACTGTATTGTATAAAGGCTTGCATAGGGGATGAGAGTGAAAAATCTGGTGCAGATGTGCATGGTTGCCAATCAGCTTCTAACTTCAGCTTTTTTAATTAAGCTTTGGCAATAAAATCGGGAAGCTGATTGGTTTCTATGCAGAACTGCACCAGAGTTTGCACTCTCCAGTTTTAGTAAATCAACCCCATAATGTCTGGTCAACATAACCCACACTTCATAAGTTATAAGTATTACCAAAGCACTCTGGGGGAGATTTACTAAAACTAGTGCACCCAGAGTCTGGTGCAGCTGTGCATGGTAGCCAATCAGCTTCTAACTTCAGCTTGTTCAATTACGGTTTTGCAGCAAAACCTGGAAGCTCATTGGTGTATATGCAGAGCTGCACCAGATTTTACTCTCCACTTTTAGTAATCAACCCCCTATGTGAATAAAATGAAAGGAACATAAAAAATCTTAAATATTAAAATTCTTTTTTGGAACAGGATAGCTCACCCGTAATAAAACTCATTGTAGTTTACAAATTGCCTATGCTATTCAGCTATGTATTTAAAGGTTGATTTACTAAAGATATTATTTCTATTTTTGATGGGGTAAGTATATATTGTTTACTCCATACACCCAATCATATGCAGGAGAATTTTAAAAACATAGATGCTTCCCTTGCATGCGCCCGGAGGGCCAAAGCAAACACAACTTCACTTTGCCAACAGGGAATCAACTATTAACATTGAAGTGGATGATGCACAAGTTCAATCAAAGCAGTAAAGTGTAAAGCATTCATCTTCCCTGTACCATAGAATTATCAGACAAACACAGAGGAAGCAACACTAACAACATACCGGTGTGATCCGGGACTTAAAACACCTGAATGTCCTCTGTACAAGGTGGGATAAATGGCCCTAATAAATAAAAAGGGATATATTCTAAAGTGCTAATTCTCAGATGCAGAAGAAATTACCATTCTTTTTGCTGATTGGTTGCTCCAAGTTACTGCACATAAGGTTTAGCAATTATGTAATGACAGTTTGTGCTGTCAAAGTATCTATAGAAGCAATTGGTGTGTACCTTTGTGCAGAAAGTCAATTCAGAGTGTCACAGGACATATTGTATCCATGAATGATGAATAAAAGTATGATGCACATTTGAAATATTCTGAATGCTGCAGATTTGCTCAAAGAAAGTAAAATTTCCTAAATCCCTAAATAACTTTTTATGTGCTATGATCAGTTATAGGGTATGTCAGCCAGTAGGTCAATTACATTGAGCTATCAAAGTCATAGATTTCTTTTAATAACAAATGTAATGCCATATTAAAAAAAGAGCTTATTTTCAAGGGATTTACAGTAAAAACATCAGATCGTTTGAAGAGATTAAGGTTTATTTTCAGCTGAGTCTAACCTTTTTTTTACTGAATCCAGCAAATTTAGAAGTATAAAAAGTAGAAGGGTCAGGAAAGAAAGAAAGAAAAGAAAGAAAGAAAGAAAGAAAGAAAGAAAGAAAGAAAGAAAGAAAGAAAGAAAAAAAGAAAGAAAGAAAGAAAGAAAGAAAGAAAACTGCTAGCTTTGATTATTATATATTTGTTTATTTAAATAATACATTAGAAAATAATTACAGTAAAATAACATAAAGAAAGAGATATATTCCTAAATAATAGAGCCTCAATATATTTGAACATTTCTCAAGATAGAACAAATTACTTTTTATTTTAAGATAATACTGCAACCCTATCTATTTTAATGTCAGAAAATGAAACAAATGCAAATGGTTATATACACATAATTCATATAGATTTTATTGCCATTTTTATGGCAAATCTTACAAATGTTGCAGCCTTTCCCATTGAGGACATTAAGCACTAATGTGCCTATTGGGGGACATTTTTACAGACATAAACAGAGATTTAAAAATCCCCATGCTTAAAGTATCCTGAAGGGTTACATTACAGAAACGTCATTTTCTTTAAAATGCAATGCCTCCGCTTTTCAAGCTAATTGAACTAATATCAGGTGATCTTATGTAAAAAACGTCTCTCTTAAAGGAACAGCTATCACTGATAATGCTGTAGGCTGAAAACCACATGAGATTAATTTATGTAATGATAGCATATAGTATATACATTCTTTTTTTAGTTCACATGCTTTTATCAGTTTTCTCCACATTTAGATGCAGACCAAGGTACCCAGCATAAATCACAGAGAAAATTGTTTGCATGTAAATGTAGAGACAAATATAATTAAAAGCATGTAAAATAGAAGAAGGAAATCATATACTGAATACAATGATTACATACATTAACCCTTACAGTTCCCAGAATGCTGTAACCACTTCACATTGGTCCTTTACATAGAATTATCCATGATCACCTATACACTAAAAAAACAAATATGACAGTTATATGGTTATAGTATGGGAATGGATTCCTTTAGGAATTGCAATTCTTCTAAGGTGAGAGTCTTCAGACATATTAAACTTACTGGTCTACTCTGGGATCCTTCTGATCTACTCTGCTTGTACTTGGTTTTGAAGGACAGAACATCAGACTGGGTTCAGCATATTTCATTTCACCCTTGGATACTATTAGGCAAAATCGGTATGTTTAGCAAAAGAATATCTAATTTAAAAAAAATAGTTAACAAAGCTAAAAATGAATGCATAAAAGGGATTTAATTATTATTTATAATAGTATTTAATTAATCAGAATCAATATTGACAAAAAACAGTGTTCTCTGCATATCTTAATTAGTAAAAACATTGCATATGAATATATTATTATTATACAGGATATTTATAGCACCAGTTTATGCAGCGCTTTACAACATAAGGGCAGTCAATATATATAATATTTTATATCAAATAACATAGTATTTTACATAAAAGAGAGAATATTATTATTAATTTAAAAATTGTGTTGAATGTATTAGAACCACTGTAATCTGGGTATTTGTACTATTCGGTAAAAACAATACAGGAAAAACGCAAAGTATATTAGTATATTATAAAGGGGAATACTGTTATTTAAAATATAGTTGAATGTGTGGGACTAGTGTTATCTGGGCATTTGTATCAATTAGTAAAAGCAATGGAGAATGAGCACAGCGTATACAATTATTTGATATAATTTGGAATATGGTGATTTAGAACAGTGTTGAATGAATCAGTACTATTTATATTAACCAGTAAATCAGAATTAATAGGGGTATAGAGTATATTATTTGATATAAAGGGGAATACTGTTATATAGTGTTGAATTAATTAGAGCCAGTACTATTTTGGACATTTTTATTATTTAGTAAAAGCAATGCGGAATCTATACAGTACATAGTATTTTATTATTTGATATAAAAGGGAATACTTTTATATAGCATAGTGTTTAATTAATTAGAGCCAGCACTATTTTGGACATTTTTATTAATCGATAAAAGCAATGCGGAATCTATACAGTATAGTATTTTATTATTTGATAGAAAAGGGAATACTTTTATATAGAATAGTGTTAAATTAATTAGAGCCAGTACTATTTTGGACATTTTAATTAATCAGTAAAAGCAATGCAGAATCTATACAGTATAGTACTTTATTATTTGATAGAAAAGGGAATACTTTTATATAGCATAGTGTTTAATTAGAACCAGCACTATTTTGGACATTTTTATTAATCGATAAAAGCAATGCGGAATCTATACAGTATAGTATTTTATTATTTGATAGAAAAGGGAATACTTTTATATAGAATAGTGTTAAATGAATTAGAACCAGTACTATTCAGGCTTTGCATTAAAAGGCACTGCAGAATCTATAAAATACAGAGTATATTATTATTACATACAAAGGAGAATGCTGTAATTCATAATTATGTTTAAATGTGAATGTTAAAGAAAAGTGTTTGATGTATCAGAATATAAATGTGGAATGTTACAATAGTGCTGAATGTATCAGAACAAGTGTTAGCATCTGTGCCTTTTGTATTAATGAGTAATACCAATGCAGAATATGTGTCTGGAGTATATTATTATCTGGAATGAATGAAAGGCACCTGGTAAGCTATAGTTCAACCCTGCAAAATTCATTCAATCGCATTAATGCTTTTCAGTATAAATATAAATCAGTATAGCTATCATAGCCTAAGCCAAGTACTTATTTTTACATAATTAAAAAAATGTGTATTTTACCCAGTGCCTCTATAAACATGAGTCTGCCAGGTATGAAGCCAGGGACTGACTATACAGAAAACTATTGGACTGTACTGAACAGTATAGACATTTCCAGGAAGAAACTTTCCGGTACAGATTGAATGTAAAGCTTTGCTTCTATATTAGAGATCTGATACTAAGGCTCTACATGGCACCATGCCACATTAGTTCACCTCCATACATTCTTTTTCCAGGATTCAGAATAAACACAGCTAGACTGTTGGAAGATCCTGGCTACACCGATTGGGAAAAAAATACTTCTGCTGCTAAGGGGATGATTTACACACTAGCCTGCATTTGCTTAAGATACCAAAACAGATTTGGGGGGATTAGAAAACAGCCCCCTGGATCCGATTGTTTCTTTAAAGCAAACTAGACTGACTTACAATTCAGTCTCACTGACAGACACAAACTGTGACCGAGGAAACTCCTTCCTTCACTTTTCCAGGAAATTCGGATGGCCACGCACTGCTTTCTATGGTGATTGCACTTTTCCCTGTTCAACCCCAATGGCTGCCATGTCATCACCGGGTTCTGCGTATATGCCATACAATGGGGTGACTTCTAGATCATCCATAGAGGAAGGCAATGTTCTGTATCTATCTGGTCAGAACTAGAGACACTCAGAAACATTAGAGTTTATTGAACTATTACTAAACACGTGCAAAGTACATGCTAGCAAGCCAGGTGAACCTGAGCCCACTTCAAATACACATTTATATAGGAGGGGGACTTTACAAAGATAGACCCGTCACTGGCACCTGACTGATTACAGCGAACACTTCTTGTTTACTAACTTCTGTCAACAAGTCTTTGTTCCTTTAGTAGATCAACTCCTACAGTGTCACAATAAGACATATGCTGTGCTAAATAAATCTTTAATAAATATTCACTCTAAAGCCAAGGTAGGAACAAAACGTATATATTTTTTAATATGTTTTATCTTGGAACATAACAAAGTCTATCTATCTATCTATCTATCTATCTATATATATATTTATCTGTCTGTTTATATTTCTCTCTATCTCTTTCCCTCTCTATGTATTCGCAGAGACAGCTGGAAACCGTTACTATAATATTTATTTATTATATGTTTCATCTTGGAATATGGGACAGAAGTCTCACAGAAGTCTCTCTCTCTCTCTCTCTCTCTCTCTCTCTATATATATATACAGTATATACAGAGAAAGTCTGAAACATTTTAGTATCTATATTGTTTTATATTGATATAGGCATATTTCCGTTTGTCTCTCTCTATATATAGTATTTACATAGAGAAAGCCTGAGATCTATAGTATTATTATTTTATATTTGTATAGACGTCTCTCTTTCTTTCTCTTTTTCTTTCTCTCTCTCTCTCTCTTTGCTATATACACAGAGAAAGCTTGAAAATACCAGTATTTATATTGTTTTATATTGATATAGTCATATTTATGTTTGCATGTCTGTCTGTGTGTTTCTCTCTCTATGTATACAGTATTTACACAGAGGAAGCCTAATATCTATAGTATTAATATTTTCTTTCTCTTTCTTTCTTTCTTTCTTTCTTTCTTTCTTTCTTTCTTTCTTTCTTTCTTTCTTTCTTTCTTTCTTTCTTTCTTTCTTTCTTTCTTTCCTTCCTTCCTTCCTTCCTTCCTTCCTTCCTTTCTCCCTTCCTTTCTCTCTCTATATATATACAGTATATACACAGATAAATCCTGAAAATGTTACTATTTATATTGTTTTATATTGATATAGGCATCTGTCTCTCTCTCTCAACTTATAGTATTCTTTTATATTTATTTTTATAGGTTTCTTTCTTTCTTTCTTTCTTTCTTTCCTTCCTCTCTCTCTTTCTCTCTCTATATATATATACAGTATATACACAGATAAATCCTGAAAATGTTACTATTTATATTGTTTTATATTGATATAGGCATCTCTCTCTCTCTCTCTCTCTCTCTCTTCTTATAGTATTCTTTTATATGTATTTTTATAGGTTTCTTTCTTTCTTTCTTTCTTCTTTCTCTCTCTCTATATATATACAGTATATACAAAATATATTCCTAGCAACAGCTGCCTGTCAGACTACATTTGTGCAGTGGTGAGTTTACTTTGTCAGTATATCGCCCTCATGTATTGAGTTGTGATTACTTTCTCATGTTCTCTCCCGCTACACACATGTATATATATATCTCACAGAGACAGCTGTAACTGCCCTTTCCTTTGTTGAAGGCACTTGTGCAGCAGTGATTGTACTCCCCCAGTATATAGAAGTATATAGCTGTGTCTCCATCCTCAGGCTTCCACTTACCCAGAGGTTTGATGGTGCTCTCCGAGGCATCCTTGTCCTTGCCTGGGGCAGTGGACATGAGTGCAGCTATAGAGAAGGCGTTCGCCCTGGAGGAGAGCTGAGGTTTGGGGGAAGCTGTGTATTCCATGCTGTCCTCTCTTCTCTCCTGCACGTCAGAAGCAGACAGAAGGCGGCTGGCTGTAGATCCGATGAGCTGGAGGATGGAAGGTGTCAGTAGTTCTTCTATGGAGACATGATGACAGTCTGTGGCAGTGACTCCAGGCTTGCAGTGTACTGGCAGGAGGGAAGCCTTGGCATTAGGACAGAACTTAGTATCCTGGGAGGGAGGCCGCCGATTGGCTGGAGCTGATGTAGTATTCTGTGTTGAATCTCAGCCTCCACTTCCTCCATTTGATGGCCACACAGATCATATCTCCTGACTGGCCAATGGCAGGACTTGTGCGTCACATCTGGCTGATCCAGCTGATAAATGTCTAGAAGACTGAAGGACACAGACAGGCTGCCCTGAGATGTACACAGATTATACCTAAATACAACATTTCTGTCATTTCCTGAGAGGTGATCATTACATGTCAGCCCTGGATTACAGGGAGGGGTGCTGGGAATATTAGGCTGGGGAGTTGGGTCATTACCCTTATGGTATGATTATGATCAGGACTGGGACAACCTTTATTCCCCTTATAGCAGACAGCAACGTGCCTCTGAAACCTCACCATGAAGATACAGATCGCTGACTGAATGTACACATATATTTAAAGGGCTTTACATAATGTTCCTAAATGCTCCAAGGCTGCAGATGTCAGCTGGAAGGACGCAGCACTTGTCAGGTCAGACATCTGGGACCCACCTTCACCAGTGCCATCATGTCAATGGGAGAGGCGTGGACTGGGAACTAATGACACAAGTCATAGGGAGCCCTCCAATTACCTGCACACCAGCCACAGATCCTGAGCTTGTGATAACTAACAATTAATGGCTTGTCCTCAGTGCTAGGAGCCAAGACTAATGAGGGAACATCACAACTTCCACACATATCCTGGAACTTCACATCCTATACAGAGGACATTGTCTGCAAACAGCTGGACATCTGGGCACCAGATCAATCGAATTTACTTTGTAGTATTAAAAAACTGTTGTTATTGATTGTATAAGCTAGCAAAACTTTTCAAATGATAGTAATGATAATATTATTATTATTATTATTATTATCAATAATCATATCTATTATTATTATTAATAATAATATTACTACTAATAATAACAATATTGATATCATCATTAATAACAATAATAGCAGAAGCAGCAATAACAATATTATTAATAATGCCACTTCTTCTACTACTAATGCTACTATTATTACTACTACTACTACTACTACTATTATTACTACTACTACTACTACTATTATTGCTACTACTACTATTACTACTACTACTATTATTACTACTACTACTACTATTATTACTACTACTACTACTACTACTATTATTACTACTACTACTACTATTATTGATACTACTACTATTACTACTACTACTACTACTATTATTGATACTACTACTATTACTACTACTACTACTATTATTACTATTACTACTACTACTATTATTACTACTACTACTACTACTATTATTACTACTACTACTACTACTATTATTACTACTACTACTACTACTATTATTACTATTACTACTACTACTATTATTACTACTACTACTACTACTATTATTGATACTACTACTACTACCACTACTACCATTATTGCTACTACTACTACTATTTTTACTACTACTATTATTATTACTACTACTAATAATAATATGGTTTGTTATTATTTTATAACAATAATATTATTAATAAAAATAACATGCAAAGTGTAAAATGTAAACTTCATATACAGAGTGCATTGTGTGCAGGTAAAACTTTTATTTGGTTATTTAATTAAGAAATAATAATAAAAATAATAAAAATAATATATACTTATTAAACACAGGCCCTTCTTTTCACTCTTTCTATATTTACACATACATACATATATATCTACCTGTA